>NC_069502.1:851048875-851348875 GCF_027579735.1 Bombina bombina
TTACATTCCAGCAAAAACGTTAAACATAATCTCTAGTTATTAAACAGCTTTATGTATTTCTTACAGTGTAATTCTAGTGGAGTACCATTCCCCAGAATACTGAAGTGTAAAGTATACATACATGACATTATATCGGTATGGCAGGATTTTCTCATCAATTCCATTGTCAGAAAATAAAAACTGCTACATACCTCTATGCAGATTCATCTGCCCGCTGTCCCCTGATCTGAAGTTTACCTCACTCCTCAGATGGCCGAGAACAGCAATATGATCTTAACTACTCCGGCTAAAATCATAGCAAAACTCTGGTAGATTCTTCTTCAAACTCTGCCAGAGAGGTAATAACACACTCCGGTGCTATTTTAAAATAACAAACTTTTGATTGAAGATATAAAACTAAGTATAATCACCATAGTCCTCTCACACATCCTATCTAGTCGTTGGGTGCAAGAGAATGACTGGGAGTGACGTAGAGGGGAGGAGCTATATGCAGCTCTGCTGGGTGAATCCTCTTGCACTTCCTGTTGGGGAGGAGTAATATCCCAGAAGTAATGATGACCCGTGGACTGATCACACTTAACAGAAGAAAAAAACATCTTTGTTCGCAGCACAGCCTTATCCGCATGAAAGATCAGGTAAGGTGGGGCACATTGAAGGGCAGATAACTCAGATACGCTACGAGCAGAAGAGATAGCCAACAAGAACAAAACTTTCCAAGTTAAAAGTTTAATATCAATACAATGCATAGGCTCAAAAAGACTCCGTTAAAGAACTCTCAGAACAAGACTGAGGCTCCATGGAGGAGCAACAGAAATAAAAACAGGTCTGATTCTAGCCAAAGCTTGAACAAAAGACTGAACATCTGGCAACCGAGCCAACCTCTTATGTAACAAAACAGAAAGGGCAGAGATCTGGCCCTTAATAGAACTAGCCGAAAGGCCCTTCTCTAAACCATCCTGAAGAAATTGAAGAATCTGTGGAATCTTCACCATGTGCCAGTGTAACCCGTTGTCTGCACACCAAGACAGATACATTTTCTACACTTTATGATAAATATGCCGGGTGACAGGCTTCCTGGCCTGAACCAAAATATCAACTTCTCAGACACAAAGCTAGAAATTCAATCTCCATACAGTCAGCCTCAGAGAGTCTATGTTTTGGTAAAATAATGAACCTTGCACCAGAAGGTCCGGAATTGGAGGTAACCTCCACGGAGAAGCAGATGACATTCTCACTAGATCTGCGTACCAAGTCTGGCATGGCCACGCTGGAGCTGCAGGATCACTGAAATTCCCTCTTGTTTAATTTGAGCTATGACTCGAAAAAAAGGACAATTGGGGGGAAAAACATAATTTATGCTTACCTGATAAATTCCTTTCTTCTGTAGTGTGATCAGTCCACGGGTCATCATTACTTCTGGGATATTACTCCTCCCCAACAGGAAGTGCAAGAGGATTCACCCAGCAGAGCTGCATATAGCTCCTCCCCTCTACGTCACTCCCAGTCATTCGACCAAGGACCAACGAGAAAGGAAAAGCCAAGGGTGAAGTGGTGACTGGAGTATAAATTAAAAAATATTTACCTGCCTTAAAAACAGGGCGGGCCGTGGACTGATCACACTACAGAAGAAAGGAATTTATCAGGTAAGCATAAATTATGTTTTCTTCTGTTAAGTGTGATCAGTCCACGGGTCATCATTACTTCTGGGATACCAATACCAAAGCAAAAGTACACGGATGACGGGAGGGATAGGCAGGCTCTTTATACAGAAGGAACCACTGCCTGAAGAACCTTTCTCCCAAAAATAGCCTCCGATGAAGCAAAAGTGTCAAATTTGTAAAATTTGGAAAAAGTATGAAGCGAAGACCAAGTTGCAGCCTTGCAAATCTGTTCAACAGAGGCCTCATTCTTGAAGGCCCAAGTGGAAGCCACAGCTCTAGTAGAATGAGCTGTAATTCTTTCAGGAGGCTGCTGTCCAGCAGTCTCAAAAGCTAAACGAATTATGCTACGAAGCCAAAAAGAAAGAGAGGTAGCGGAAGCTTTTTGACCTCTCCTCTGCCCAGAGTAAATGACAAACAGAGAAGACGTTTGTCGAAATTCCTTAGTTGCCTGTAAGTAAAATTTTAGAGCACGGACTACATCAGGTTGTGCAGTAGACGTTCCTTCTTTGAAGAAGGATTTGGGCATAAAGAAGGAACAACAATCTCTTGATTGATATTCCTGTTAGTAACTACCTTAGGTAAGAACCCAGGTTTAGTACGCAGGACTACCTTATCTGAATGAAAAATCAAATAAGGAGAATCACAATGTAAGGATGATAATTCAGAGACTCTTCGAGCCGAGGAAATAGCCATTAAAAATAGAACTTTCCAAGATAACAACTTTATATCAATGGAATGAAGGGGTTCAAACGGAACGCCCTGTAAAACATTAAGAACAAGGTTTAAACTCCATGGTGGAGCAACAGTTTTAAACACAGGCTTAATTCTGGCCAAAGCCTGACAAAAAGCCTGGACGTCAGGAACTTCTGACAGACGTTTGTGTAACAGAATGGACAGAGCTGAGATCTGTCCCTTTAATGAACTAGCAGATAAACCCTTTTCTAAACCTTCTTGTAGAAAAGACAATATCCTAGGAATCCTAACCTTACTCCAAGAGTAACCTTTGGATTCACACCAATATAGGTATTTACGCCATATCTTATGGTAAATCTTTCTGGTAACAGGTTTCCTAGCCTGTATTAAGGTATCAATAACTGACTCAGAAAATCCACGTCTTGATAAAATCAAGCGTTCAATTTCCAAGCAGTCAGCTTCAGAGAAGTTAGATTTTGATGTTTGAAGGGACCCTGTATCAGAAGGTCCTGTTTCAGAGGTAGAGACCAAGGTGGACAGGATGACATGTCCACCAGGTCTGCATACCAAGTCCTGCGTGGCCACGCAGGTGCTATTAGAATCACTGATGCTCTCTCTTGTTTGATTCTGGCAATCAATCGAGGAAGCAACGGGAAGGGTGGAAACACGTAAGCCATCCTGAAGTCCCAAGGTGCTGTCAGAGCATCTATCAGGACTGCTCCTGGATCCCTGGATCTGGACCCGTAACGAGGAAGCTTGGCGTTCTGTCGAGACGCCATGAGATCTATCTCTGGTTTGCCCCAACGTCGAAGTATTTGGGCAAAGACCTCCGGATGAAGTTCCCACTCCCCCGGATGAAAAGTCTGACGACTTAAGAAATCTGCCTCCCAGTTCTCCACTCCCGGGATGTGGATTGCTGACAGGTGGCAAGAGTGAGACTCTGCCCAGCAAATTATCTTTGATACTTCCATCATAGCTAGGGAGCTTCTTGTCCCTCCCTGATGGTTGATGTAAGCTACAGTCGTGATGTTGTCCGACTGAAACCTGATGAACCCCCGAGTTGTCAACTGGGGCCAAGCCAGGAGGGCATTGAGAACTGCTCTCAATTCCAGAATGTTTATTGGCAGGAGACTCTCCTCCTGACTCCATTGTCCCTGAGCCTTCAGAGAATTCCAGACGGCACCCCAACCTAGAAGGCTGGCGTCTGTTGTTACAATTGTCCAGTCTGGTCTGCTGAATGGCATCCCCCTGGACAGATGTGGCCGAGTAAGCCACCATAGAAGAGAATTTCTGGTCTCTTGATCCAGATTCAGAGAAGGGGATAAGTCTGAGTAATCCCCATTCCACTGACTTAGCATGCACAGTTGCAGTGGTCTGAGGTGTAAGCGTGCAAAGGGTACTATGTCCATTGCCGTTACCATTAAGCCGATTACCTCCATGCATTGAGCCACTGACGGGTGTTGAATGGAATGAAGGGTGCGGCAAGCACTTTGAAGTCTTGTTAGCCTGTCCTCTGTCAGGTAAATCTTCATTTCTACAGAATCTATAAGAGTCCCCAGGAAGGGAACTCTTGTGAGTGGAACGAGTGAACTTTTCTTTTCGTTCACCTTCCATCCATGTGACCTTAGAAATGCCAGCACTAACTCTGTATGAGACTTGGCAGTTTGAAAGCTTGAAGCTTGTATCAGAATGTCGTCTAGGTATGGAGCTACCGAGATTCCCCGCGGTCTTAGTACCGCCAGAAGAGCACCCAGAACCTTTGTGAAGATTCTTGGAGCTGTAGCCAATCCGAATGGAAGAGCCACAAACTGGTAATGCCTGTCTAGGAAGGCAAACCTTAGGTACCGATAATGATCTTTGTGAATCGGTATGTGAAGGTAAGCATCTTTTAAATCTACAGTGGTCATGTACTGACCCTCTTGGATCATAGGTAAAATTGTCCGAATAGTCTCCATCTTGAACGATGGAACTCTTAGGAATTTGTTTAGGATCTTTAAGTCCAGGATTGGTCTGAAAGTTCCCTCTTTTTTGGGAACCACAAACAGATTTGAGTAAAACCCCTGTCCCTGTTCCGATCGTGGAACTGGATGGATTACTCCCATTAACAAGAGCTCTTGTACGCAGCGTAGAAACGCCTCTTTCTTTGTCTGGATTGTTGACAATCTTGACAGATGAAATCTCTCTCTTGGAGGAGAGTATTTGAAGTCCAGAAGGTATCCCTGAGATATTATCTCTAGCGCCCAGGGATCCTGAACATCTCTTGCCCAAGCCTGGGCGAAGAGAGAAAGTCTGCCCCCCACTAGATCCGATCCCGGATCGGGGGCCCTCAATTCATGCTGTTTTAGGGGCAGCAGCAGGTTTCCTAGTCTGCTTGCCCTTGTTCCAGGACTGGTTAGGTTTCCAGCCTTGTCTGTAGCGAGCAACAGCTCCTTCCTGTTTTGGTGCAGAGGAAGTTGATGCTGCTCCTGCTTTGAAATTACGAAAGGAACGAAAATTAGACTGTCTAGTCTTGGCTTTGGCTTTGTCCTGAGGCAGGGCATGGCCTTTACCTCCTGTAATGTCAGCGATAATCTCTTTCAACCCGGGCCCGAATAAGGTCTGCCCTTTGAAAGGTATATTAAGCAATTTAGACTTAGAAGTAACATCAGCTGACCAGGATTTTAGCCACAGCGCCCTGCGTGCCTGAATGGCGAATCCTGAATTCTTCGCCGTAAGTTTAGTAAGATGTACTACGGCCTCCGAAATGAATGAATTAGCTAGTTTAAGGACTCTAAGCCTGTCCGTAATGTCGTCCAGAGTAGCTGAACCAATGTTCTCTTCCAGAGACTCAATCCAGAATGCCGCTGCAGCCGTGATCGGCGCAATGCATGCAAGGGGTTGCAATATAAAACCTTGTTGAACAAACATTTTCTTAAGGTAACCCTCTAACTTTTTATCCATTGGATCTGAAAAAGCACAGCTATCCTCCACCGGGATAGTGGTACGCTTAGCTAAGGTAGAAACTGCTCCCTCCACCTTAGGGACCGTTTGCCATAAGTCCCTTGTGGTGGCGTCTATTGGAAACATTTTTCTAAATATCGGAGGGGGTGAGAACGGCACACCGGGTCTATCCCACTCCTTAGTAACAATTTCAGTAAGTCTCTTAGGTATAGGAAAAACCTCAGTACTCGTCGGTACCGCAAAATATTTATCCAACCTACACATTTTCTCTGGTATTGCAACTGTGTTACAATCATTCAGAGCCGCTAACACCTCCCCTAGTAATAAACGGAGGTTTTCCAGTTTAAATTTAAAATTTGAAATATCTGAATCCAGTCTGTTTGGATCAGAACCGTCACCCACAGAATGAAGTTCTCCGTCCTCATGTTCTGCCACCTGTGACGCAGTGTCTGACATGGCCCTAATATTATCAGCGCACTCTGTTCTCACCCCAGAGTGATCACGCTTACCTCTTAGTTCTGGTAATTTAGCCAAAACCTCAGTCATAACAGTAGCCATATCCTGTAATGTGATTTGTAATGGCCGCCCAGATGTACTCGGCGCTACAATATCACGCACCTCCCTCTGAGCGGGAGATGTAGGTACTGACACGTGAGGCGAGTTAGTCGGCATAACTCTCCCCTCGTTGTTTGGTGAAATTTGTTCAATTTGTACAGATTGACTTTTATTTAAAGTAGCATCAATACAGTTAGTACATAAATTTCTATTGGGCTCCACTTTGGCATTGCAACAAATGACACAGGTATCATCCTCTGAATCAGACATGTTTAACACACTAGCAAATAAACTTGCAACTTGGAAATACAATTCAATTAGAATAATATTAAAATGTACTGTGCCTTTAAGAAGCACAGAAGATCTATGACAGTTGAAAATTAATAAATTGAAACAGTTATAGCCTCAATCCTTGTAAACAACACAACTTTAGCAAAGGTTTAATCCCATTAGCAAAGATAACAAATTCTGAAAGCAGGAAACAAATTACAGAATAAACGTTTTTTATCTCAGTCAAACTATAATTCTCACAGCTCTGCTGAGAGAAATTACCTCCCTCAAAATAAGTTTTGAAGACCCCTGAGCTCTGTAGAGATGAACCGGATCATGCAGGGAATACAATGAGTTGCTGACTGAAATATTTGATGCATAGAAAAAGCGCCAAAAAACGGCCCCTCCCCCTCACACACAGCAGTGAGGGAGAACAGAAACTGTCAGAAAAACAGATTAAGCAACTGCCAAGTGGAAAAATAGTGCCCAAACATTTATTCACACAGTACCTCAGCAAATGAAAACGATTTTACATTCCAGCAAAAACGTTAAACATAATCTCTAGTTATTAAACAGCTTTATGTATTTCTTACAGTGTAATTCTAGTGAAGTACCATTCCCCAGAATACTGAAGTGTAAAGTATACATACATGACATTATATCGGTATGGCAGGATTTTCTCATCAATTCCATTGTCAGAAAATAAAAACTGCTACATACCTCTATGCAGATTCATCTGCCCGCTGTCCCCTGATCTGAAGTTTACCTCACTCCTCAGATGGCCGAGAACAGCAATATGATCTTAACTACTCCGGCTAAAATCATAGCAAAACTCTGGTAGATTCTTCTTCAAACTCTGCCAGAGAGGTAATAACACACTCCGGTGCTATTTTAAAATAACAAACTTTTGATTGAAGATATAAAACTAAGTATAATCACCATAGTCCTCTCACACATCCTATCTAGTCGTTGGGTACAAGAGAATGACTGGGAGTGACGTAGAGGGGAGGAGCTATATGCAGCTCTGCTGGGTGAATCCTCTTGCACTTCCTGTTGGGGAGGAGTAATATCCCAGAAGTAATGATGACCCGTGGACTGATCACACTTAACAGAAGAAAAGATATACTAGAATAAATTGTCATGGATCTGTTAATGCATTCACTAACTCCGCTTGAGGATCCCTTGACCTTGATCTGTATCTTGGCATTGAAGCTAAAAGCCATCAGATCTATCTCTGGACACCCCTACCTGCGGGTCTCGACGAACACCTCCTGGTTTAACGACCATTCTCCGGAGTGCAGAGTTTGTCTGATTAGAAAATCTGCTTCCCAATCTCTACACCTGGAATGTGCATGGCTGAAATCTGATATTGGTAAGTCTCTGTCCACTGAAGGATACAAGAGACTTCCTTCTTCGCCAAGGAACTGCGGGTTCCACTCGGGTGATTGATATAGGCCACCATTGTGATGTTGTTCGACTGGAATCGGATAAACCAGACAGAATGTAACTGAGGCCATGCTTGTAGTGTATTGAAGATAGCTCTCATTTCCAGAATGTTGATAGGTAGACTCACTTCCTCTGAACGCCAGATCCCCTGGGCCCTCAGAGGACCCCAGACAGCACCACAGCATGTCAAACTCACGTCTGTAGTTGTAATCTCCCTAGGAGAATGCCGGAAACATCTGCCCTGTAGTACAGGTTCCTGAGATAACTACCAGGAAAGAGACTCTCTCGTCATAGGGTCTAGACAGATTACTTGAGACAGGTCTGAGTGATCTCCGTTCGATTGACTGAGCATACATAACTGTAGAGTGGACTGCAGCTTTTCTCATCGCTGGTCCGTGAGGAAAATGCTAATATGAACAGAGTCTATCATGGTCTCTAGGAAACACACTCTGCTGGGAATGAGAGAAATTTTTTCCAAATTCACCTTCCAGCGATGAGATCTAAGATACCAGAGCAGCCTTTCTGTATCAGAGCTTGCTAAATGAGAAGACAGCGTTTAAATGGACACATAACACCTGCTTATAATGTTCTAAACTGTTTCTGAGGAATCAAAATAAACGAATATACTGTTCTCAATGCTAAAACTGTACTGTGGGGACTCTATGGGACTGTGGCTCCTATGGAGGCACCGGACTGTTTGGAGGGGCGGGAATGGCGGGAGATCTTGGGATCAGATAAGGTTCTGAATGTGTATATAAGGTGTGTGGTTTTCCCAATAAAGTCAGTTCTTGTTTCACCTGAATACTGGTCTTGTCTGGTTATTTGGGTGGGCTCTGGCTATAATCACTGCTCCCTGCTCTATAGCTACACCTTCCAGCTATACAGATGCAGGCTCCGGGGAGGAAGCAGGACCTTTTGGCGGAGCTACCCAGTCAGGGTAGCCGGTGTCCATCACATTGGCTGGCAGCGGTGGGATCTGCTTCTTCCAAACGGTTCCTACTAACAGAGGAGAAGTGTCACAGTAGCCTGCAACTATGAAAGCCGAGTTCCTATGGAGAGTACAAGAGGCGCTGGCCCAGCTGGACGGTCCTCGTTCTGAACAGGACGAGCTGGAATGGAGGGACATTATCCGCCGGCAACTCTGGTGGGAGGCTCTTCAACAGGAGCAGGACTGTTATGGAAAGGTCCCCCCCACCACAGAGAAAAGGTACTGGCTCCAGCTGAACTCACAAGTGCCTTTCTTGGGAGAGCAGCCCAGGGAGGAATGGGTATCTGAATTAGATGGACTGGTCCAGACAGATGGAGGTAAATGAAGGGTACCGCGCACTGTGGTCGTATGCGGCCCAGGTGTGTCCGGATATGGAGACTGATGATCCTACAGAGGGCTTCGGCAGCCCTGGATTGCTTTTTGAAAAGCTGGCAAAGGACCCAGACTTTGAAAGTTACCCAGAGTGGAGACAGGAGGGCATTAGTGAGTACCGAAAGAGACTGCTGAATCTCTTGAGGGTACCCTGGACACAAGCCGATCTTGATTTTATAAGTGTCCAGGAATGGGAGCTGGAAGTGGCCAACAAAAAGCTGCTAGACTCGGCTCAGCAGCCCCGTCAGGCTCCCTTTGCCTGGGACTATCAGGCAGTAACAGCCGAAAGCTATAAAGGCCGGGCTGAAGTGTCGGCAATTGGGGCAATGGACAGTGTGCTCTACCCCCCTCTACTTGTGGTTACGGAAGAGGAGCTCCACTGGCACATGCAGCAAATACTGGCCCATCTCGACGAACCTAGTTCTGCACAGGGTGAGATGGGATGGAAGAATGCATCTGCCCCGCAGTTGATCGAGAGCCCGGGGGATGGAGAAATAGTCTCATCCCAACCCAAGCAGCAGAACCCCTTCCAGGGAGCGGAGATCATTCTCCATGGAGAGGAGGTAGCCAACCTCTCTCCCCAGTGGCAGAGCCAGTTCCAGGGAGAGGAGAAAGCCAGTCTCTCTCCCCAGAGGCAGAATGGCTTCCAGGGGGAAGAGGTAGCCGACATCTCTTTTCAGCAGCATTCGCGGGAGAGGAGACAGTCGGTCTCCCCCCCAGCAGCAGAACCATTCCCAGGGAGCGGAGGTAGCCCACCTCTCTCCCCAGCGACAGAATGATTTACAGGGAGAGGAGGTAGCCGACCTCCCCAGCGGCAGAACCCCTTCCAGGGAGCGGAGACAGCCAGTCTCTCTCCCCAGCATATGGATGAGAAGAAATGGAGGCGCTTCATAGGGTGAGTATGTAAGGACAAGTGATAACTTGCAGAGAGAAGACAATTGGCAACTCACGTGTTTACAGGCACTACCAGTGGTGCGTGAGAGGCGAGCTGAGGCACACCGGTCCCCCCAGCAAGACAATCACTGGTAATAGCGGGAGGCTAAATTCTAGCTTGTAGATGAGCGATGCTGGGGGGAGTCAGACAGCGTCAGTCTGTTCACAGGAACCCTGTGTATTGTTATACTATTGTGATTGCGCTGGTTATACATCTATATTTACATGTGTATATGTAATATACCTATTTGCATATTGTTCAAAATATTATTCTCGTTTTATCTGACAGTTTCTTATGTCAATATGCTTGTTTTTATTGTCAGACACAGCAACCTGAGATTTTGTCTCAGCCCCTTTTTCTTATTTGTAATCTTTTACCTTTACTCACCTGTAATTGATTGGTGGGCAGGCCAGATTGTGTTGTGGATATATACCTGTGTCTTAGATTTTAATGTTAGCCTGATGAAACAGTGGTAAATCCACAGAGAAACGCGTTGCTTTTATTAAAACCCCTTTTTATACTTGGAACGGTCTTTTAACTGTGCATCTTTTGGATATATAGCCGCAGTTATATTTCTAATTGAACCGCACACCTGGTTCTATTGTGCTTTTCTGTTGGGTCTGGTTTGCCTGCTTGGTTTTCCAGCAACTTGAGCTGACACCCCACAGGGTTCCTGTGAACGGACTGAAGCTGTCTGACTCCTCCCGGCATCACTCATCTACAAGCTAGAATCTAGCCTCCCGCTATTACCAGTGATTGTCTCGCTGGAGGGACCGGTGTGCCTCAGGTCGCCTCTCACGCACCAATGGTGGTGCCTGTAAACACGTGAGTTGCCAATTGTCTTCTCTTTGCAAGTTATCACTTGTCCTTACATATTCACCCTATGAAGCGCCTCCATTTCTTCTCATCCATATCTCTCTAGTATCGTCTGGGACCCATGATCCCTAGAAATTAGAGTGTCGAATCGCTGGGTGATTTACCCATCTGGTACCTCTTTTACACCTATACATATGGTTCGTGGACTCTTGACTGTTTGCGGACTTATCATATTTGCTCTTACTACTTATTTGGTATTTTCAACATTGTTACTGATCATTGTTTATCCATATATTATAGTATTGGAATTGTGATTATATATATATATATATAAATATATAAATATATATATATATATATATATATATATATACACACGCCGTATATCTATATATATCTTTTTCTACATTTTTATTATTTCTGTTGTTTTTCATTGCCACGTTTTGGTTCATATATTTTTACCTCTTATGAATACTCTAGATATTCAATATCTATTATTGTCTACTGAGACTCTTACACACAGACTGTTATTGTTACAGATTGATATTGCCATTGTCTTCACCTACATTATATCCTATTTCACTGACACTGTATATTAGCTCTTCCTACTGGTGCGCGCCCCCTTGTTTGGTATAGTGCACTAGTGGGTCTCCACTTAGTTCACTTTACACATTCATACTTTATTTTCTCCCCAGTAGCAGAGCCAGTTCCAGGGAGAGGAGACAGCCGGTCTCTCTCCCCAGTGGCAGAGCCATTCTCAGGGAGCGGAGGTAGCCGACCCCCCCCCCCCCAGCAACAAAACCCCTTCCAGGGAGTGGAGACAGCCGGTCCCCTTCCCAGCGGCAGATCAGTCTCCAGGTAAAGGAGGTAGCTGACCTCTCTCCTCAGTGGCGGAACCTCTTCCCGGGAGAGGAGACAGCCTGTCTCCCTCCCCAGTAGCAGAGCCATTCCCAGGGAGTGGAGGTAGCCGACCTTCCTCCCCAGCGACAGTACCCTTTCCCGGGAGAGGAGACAGTCGGTCTCTCTTCCCAGCGGCAGCGCCATTCCCAGGGAGCGGAAGTAGACGACCTCCCTCCTCAGTGGCAGATTAGTTTCCCGGGAGAGGAGACAGCCGTTCTCTCTCTCCCCAGCGGCAGAGCCAGTTCCAGGGAGAGGAGACTGCCGGTCTCTCTCCCAAGTAGCAGAGCCATTCCCAGGGAGCGGAGGTAGCCGACCTTCCTCCCCACCGACAGCACCCCTTCCCAGGAGAGGAAGTAGCCAACCTCTCTCCCCAGTGACAGAACCCCTTCCTGGGAGAGAAAACAGATGGTCTCTCTCCCCAGCAGCAGAGCCATTCCCAGGAAGCGGAGATAGCTGACCCCCCTCCCCAGCGGCAGATTAGTTTCGAGGGAGAGGAGGAAGCCGACCTCTCTCCCCAGCGACAGAACCCCTTCCCGGGAGAGCAGACAACCAGTCTCTCTCCCTAGCGGCACAGCCAGTTCCAGGGAGAGGAGACAGCCGGTCTATCTCCCCAGTGGCAGAGCCATTCCCAGGGAGCCGAGGTAGCCGACCTCTCTCCCCAGAGACGGAACCCCTTCCCGGGAGAGGGGTCAGCTGGTCTCTCTCCCCAGCGGCAGAGCAATTCCCAGGGAGCAGAGGTAGCTGACCTCCTTCCCTAGCAGCAGAGCCCTTTCCAGGGAGAGGAGATGGCTGATCCCTCTCCCCAGCAGCTTGGCATGATCAAAAGAAAGGAAGTCAGCAGCCTCACCCCCCCCCGGCGGCAGTTACCAGCCACCAAAATTGAAGGGAGTTTAGGGTCTGGATTGCCCCATTTCCCCGAGTTTCCAGAGACTCTGAGAGGTGGAGGACCCTGGTGCAGAATTGGGGTTCCTGTGGCTGTGGAGGCGACCAAAAGTACCCCTGACATCACCACAGCAGAAGGGCCGGAGCAGAGCCCTGAGAGGGAGATTGATCGCTGCCACCACCACCACTGAATTATACTGGAGACGCAGTGGATACTGTAGGGCCGGAGTTTGTCCCTGTGGTCCTGGAGGAGGCTGAGGTGGTCCCCTGTGTCAACCCAACGGAGGAGCTGGCAGCAGGGCAGAGCGTCGCTGGCCTCTGCAAACCCCTGTTATGCATCCCAGAGCCAGGGAGGGACAGCCCTATAATAGTAGCTGGGGTCCATCCAGCAGTGGAGCTGGCAACTGGGCAGGTGGGTGCTAATCACTGCCCTATCTCCGTCCAGGAGGATTTTCCAGTGGGGGGGGGTGAGACTACAGCCTCCACCTGTGAACCCCAGGAATGCGGGGAAGTCTGTTCCGGTCCCCAAACTTGGGCTGCAGCAGCGACAGCTACCATGCCTTCTCTCCAGTGGCAGATGCCTTTCATGGGAGAGTCAGGAGGCCCCTCTGCGATTGTGACTTGTGGGAGGGCACATGTTTTGGGGCCAGCATTGAAATTTTGGGATTTGGCATTATGTGAATATGCCTGGGCGCAGGGGATGAAAGCCAGTGGGGAACAACGAGGATGTCACAAGCCAAGGGGGGATGGGATGACCTCTCCCGGCAACCTACAATTGGAGGGCTATCACCGGACAGCCCCAAAATGACCCATGGGGTCTAACCGGGTCTGCCGGACTGGGGGGGGGGGGAGGAGCACTGTCACGGATGCCAAAGCTACCCCCCCACCCCCCTACTACCTGGCTCACTGCTAATTACACCAGTTTTGGCCCTTTCATGGCTAATGGGATCTCCCAAACCCTTCCTGTGTCATGTTTTACTGTTTGTACCACCTCATGGAAGAGCTGATCCCTTGCCGCCTGACAGGGCTTCTGGAACTACTGGCCAGCTGGACTACCGCTGACGCCCGCTCACCTTTACCCCAGGTCGCTCCAGAGGCCCTTTGTCCCAGAGCTCCACTCTTTTGGGGATTTGTTGTGCTTTTGGTGGACAAGGGCTGGGGTGATTGCCAAGGGGTAGCTCCCTCGGAAACCGGGGGTTTTGGACAACCCCAACTCCATATCTTTACCAGGCTGCAACTCCGGTCTCCAGTAACGGATCATGCCGCTTTTTAGACTGTGGACTCTGGGGACTGAGAGCTTTCCAACAACACGCTGGAAGTACCGCCGCTACCCTTGATTACCCCGAAACAGCGACCTAGGTACTGTGGGGACTCTATGGGTCTTTCTTATGGAGGCGCCGGACTGTCTGGAGGAGTGGGAATGGCGGGAGATCTTGATATCTGATAAGACTCAATGTGTATATAAGCTGTGTGGTTTTCCCAATAAAGTCAGTTCTTGTTTCACCTGAATACTGGTTATTTGGGTGGGTTCTGGCTATAATCACTTCTCCCTGCTCTATAGCTACACCTTCCAGCTATACAGCTCGGGGCTCCGGGGATGAAGCAGGACCTTTTGGCGGAGCTACCCAGTCGGGGTAGCCGGTGCCCGTCACAATGTGCACCCAAGTCATGTGATGCACAACTGGCAGCTTCTTCTCTCACTGATGTTATAGAAGGCAGGCAAATTGTCAATGCTCATTCACTGTAATGCAAAGCATGTGTTGCAGTATATGAGGACAAAGATCAATTTTATATGTGTAATACAGTAATTGCATCTTCTTTTATCAAACATATTTTAAACATTTTATGCATTGAACAGATCCACAGTCTGTATGTTTCACTGTTCACTACTATAAATGAAAGTACAAGCCATCACTGATGTTCAGTGGGAGAGGAGAGGGGGGAGGAGGGGGATAGTCTAGCAGACGTTTTTTCAACCCACTGTTATTCAGAGTTCCCTGCAATATCCGAGGAGAAATTTCTCTGTGTGTTACAGGAATTTACTATTATTACTATTATTTTTGTTTTCCCCATCATATTATTTTAATTATCTCCCCCTCCCCTCTGCCAGTGAACATCGGCGATTGCTTGTACTTTCAGTTATAGCAGTGAAACATACAGACTGTGGATATGTTCAATGCATAAAACGTTTAAAATATGTTTGATAAAGGAAGATGCAATTACTGTATTACACATATAAAATTGATCTTTGTCTTCATATACTGCAATGCACGCTTTGCATTACAGTGAATGAGCATTGACAATTTGCCTGCCTTCTATAACATCAGTGAGAGAAGAAGCTGCCGTGCACATCACGACTTTGACTTGGGTGCACAAATGTCACGTGACTGCAGTGCCCGTGTGTAACGTACGTTACAAGATGGCACCATACATAGGAAAACACAAGCTGTGAATAAGCATAGAAAATATGAGGAGTCTTCTTGAAGAGCTTGCAGTAAGATTAACATATAGCATTGAGAACAGTGTATTAGTTTATTTTACTTCCTCAGAAACAGTTCAGAAAATCTTAAACAGGTGTTAAGTTTCCCTTTAAACCAAGATATCGTCCAAGAAAGGCGCCACAGCAATCTCCTGCAGTCTGACCACTGCCAGAAGCACCCTAGGAACTTTGTGAAAATCCTTGGAGCTGTAGCTAAATTGAGAAGAGTTATGAACTAATGATTGTCCAGGAAGATGATCCTTGTGGATTGGAATATACAGATTTGCATCCTTTAGATATATGGTGGTCATGAACTGACCCTCCTGGACCAGAGAAAGAGTTAATCTGATGGTTTCCATCTTGATGGTAGGAACTCTCAAGAATTTGTTTAAACACTTCAGATCCAGAATGGGATGGAAAGTATTCTCTTTCTTGGGAACTATAAACAGGTTGGAATAACATCCCTTTCCCCACTCTGCAAGAGGGACTGGGACGATCCTCTACACATAGGAGGAAGGCCATCCTCTTTTCTGGCTTCCCCGAAACCTTTGAGGAAAGGAATCTGTCCCTTGGGGTACAAGAACAAAACCCTATTCTGTATCCCTGGGAGAAAATGTCCAGGACCCTGTGGTCCTGCATGGACTTAGCCAAACATCCTGGAAAAGAGATAATATGCCCCCTAATTGACCTTGGTTCAGGTCGGGGTCCAACCCTTCATGTCGATTTGTTGTCAGGGGTTGACTTTTTGGCCTGCTTGTTCTTGCCCCACACCGGGTTTTGCTTCCAAGTATTCCTGGACTGATCTGATTTGGCTGAGGGTGCATTCCTCTGAGACCTGTTCTGACAAAAAAAATGATAATTACCTCCAGAACGACTCTTAGATTTGGCCTTCTTGTCCCGAGGTAAAAAGGACAAGGCAGTAGAGATGATAGAATCCAATCCTGGACCAAATAGTATCTTAACAAAAATAATGATTTGTTCCAGCCACCAATAATTAAAAGACCTTTATTTCTTCATTAATTGGGGTCTTAGACAAACATACAACGTTTCAGACCTGCTATAGGTCCTTAGTCATGTATATGACTTATACATGACTAAGGACCTATAGCAGGTCTGAAACGTTGTATGTTTGTCTAAGACCCCAATTAATGAAGAAATAAAGGTCTTTTAATTATTGGTGGCTGGAACAAATCATTATTTTTGCTTGGAGTGCTTGCAGGATAAGGTAGATCCTGGGTTCCGTGCCCCACAAGCCACATATCTTTTGGTGCTGTTTTCCACACTTTTCTTTGACCAAATAGTATCTTACCCTTAAAGGCCAGAGATAGAAGTCTTGACTTGGACACCATGTCTACTGACCAGGATTTTAACCAGAGAGCTTTACGGGCGAGAACAGCAAGACCAGAGGTCTTAGCATTTAGGTGAATTATCTGAATAATCGCATCACAGGAACTGGCCGTCTTAAGGGCCCTAATTCGGTCTTGAATATACTTCAGTGGATATTCCATTAAAATCTGTTCAAATTGGGAATCACACCAATAGGTGGCAGCTCCAGCCACCTCTGCAATACCCACAGCAGTCTAAAAGAGCAAACCAATCTAAAGGAAAACCTTTCTTAGGTAACCCTCTAATTTCTTATACGTTTCGCCAGAGTGGAAATGGCACAGTCTATCTTAGGGACTGTAGTCCACATATCCAAATGATTATCTAGAACCTAAAACATTTTCTTAAAGTTAAGGTAAACTTTCACGAATGAGTGCCCGGTTTTTAAAAATATTACTTAAAACAGGGGCACTTTCATTCATGAAAGTTTACATTTCACAGTTTTTGTTAAAATACTTACCTTTCCTTCTTGCAAGCTGGAGCAGCGATTCTCCCACTTGCAGCTCGTCTTTTCTTACGTCAGCAATGACGAATCCGGCTTCCTCCAATCACGGCGTTGCCTTAGGCAATGATTCCCCTGGGGGGAAAGCCGTGATTGGAGGGTGCCATATTCGTCATTGCTGACGTAAGAATAGACGAGCGGCAGGAGGGGGATTTGCTTCTCTGGCTTCAAGAAGAAAAGGTAAGTATTTTAACAAAACGGGAGAAATGTAAACTTTCATGAATGAAAGTGCCCCTGTTTTTAATAGTATTTTTAAAAAACGGGCACTTATTCTTGAAAGTTGACATTCACTTTAAAGGTCAGAGAAGGTGAAAAAGGAACCACAGGCTTCTCCCATTTTCATGAAAGAATGTCCTCTACCAGTGGAGGTACTGGGAATACCTCAGGGGTCTTTATCTTAGGTCTATACACTATGTCCAGCTTGTGTGTCTGTTTTTCCTTAGCTGGTTTAGACTCAGGGACATCCAGAATGCACAATACCTCCTTAAGTAAGTACCTCAGATGTTCAATCTTAAATCTAAAATTTACTTCCTCACAATTAGGGGTGTCCCAGAAAACATCAATACAGAAAACCTACAACTATATTTAAAAAGTCTCTTCCAATATATACTAAATAAACCAACGCTCTGTCAAGGTATCTGTGAAGATTATTAAATGAAAATTTTATATATATATATATATATATATATATATATATATATAATTTTCATATATATGGTTGTTAAGACCACAGGATTAATTATATATGAGACTATTTGCATCAGTTCTATTTACTGTAGATTGCAGTCCTCTCTGCCAAATTGTCTTGGCTGGGTGAGATACCCCCTTCTTCCTAATTAACATAGCATTTAAGAGTTCAAAAGGGAGCATCTGTCTCATTACCTAAGTCACGGGAAACCCTGGATTGATGGAGACGTGGTGTCTGGGATTTTTCTTTGAGGCTTAATGAGATTCGTAGGGCAAATTTTTGGCTGAGGAAATGATTGAGTGTCACCTATGTATTAAATTGTCCCTGTTGTATTGAATCCACAAATTGTAGACATTACGTCTAGTGAAAGATTAGCTAAGCAAAAGCACATGTCTTGCATTGTAACTCTTGATTTCATTTTAAAATACAGCTTATATAATTTGAAATACTATATTAAATGTCTACATAGGGATATGTAGGAAATGCAATTCAGATTGTAATAAATTAAGTGAATAACTGTATTAGTATATAAAAATGCTTAAGTTATTTCAAAATAAATACAGTTTCTCTGTGTTCCAGGAAGCTAATGGAAAATGACAGGAAGAACATTAATGGATATAAGATTATCTATTTGTATAACAGTAAAAATGAATATGTATAACTATAGATTTTAAATATCCAAGTTATTTCAAGAATTACTGACATATTTCTTTATAATTTTCCAGGCATCCAATAAGTACATAGATAATATGATGTTAGCAATAATACTGATGTTTCATATTAAAATAAATCAGGATGAATAATATGACCTAGTCCAATACACTTGGAACATATGACTTGTTAATATAAAGAAATTATAGTATTTTAAATAAACATTTTTAAAGAAATGTTTTTATTGTATTAGCAGTGTTAAAAAAAAAATGAAACTGTTGTCTCTGCTGCCCCCGATGGCTTAAATCCAGTATTACAGCCAAAAGGCATTTGGCTGTTAAAAATGAAGTTTCCCAGTAGCCAATCAAATGTTTCGACTCAAAGGGCCAATCCATGCTCAGCTTCCGTTGTGCGTTTCCAATTTCACAAATGATTAGAATATATAAGCTGAATGCAAGAAGAGAGAGGAAGGCTGGCTGAACTTTTTGCTGAAACCCTGGACTGATAACTGCTGCATGGGGACACAGTTATTATAAGCAAGATTGGGCTACCTTTTATTATCCATGTTGCAAATACCCTTATTTTCATATGAGGTGAAACAAGGAATATTGGAAGCTGAATATCGATTTGCTTATTTTTTATAATATATAAATCAAACTGCAGTTAATAGATTTAAAAGAGCATTTTGTATTTTAGTTTGCATTCATAGTCCTGTATAGTGTTAAGCTTGTCTTTTGTATGCTAAGTAATTTATCTTTGAAAAAAAAAAAAAAAATATATATATATATATATATTAGAATTGTCTTAATTTTAGATAACAAACGGCTAGATTACAAATTTTGCGGTAAGCTGAAAAAGCAGCGTTAACAGGTCCTAACGTTGCGTTTTCTCTACCGCTGGTATTACGAGTCTTGCAGGTTTAGGGGCACCGCACACTTTTTTGGCCTTAACGCAAATCAACTTACAGAAATTTTGTAAAGTCTTTTTTCAATGGGACTTGCATAGCGCCGGTATTACGAGTTTGTCCTGGGAGGCCAAAAAGTGAGTGGTACACCCTCTACCTCCAAGATTCCCAACGCATTTTAAAGTCACTAGTTATGAGTTTTATGGTACAAAGCGCTAAAAAGTACACTAACACCCATAAACTAACTATTAACCCTTAAACCGAGGCCCTCCCACATCGCAAACACTATAATAAAAATATTAACCGCTAATCCGCCGCTCCGGACATCACCACCACTATAATAAACATATTAACCCCTAAACCGCCGCACTCCCGCCTTGCAAACACTAGTTAAATATTATTAACCCCTAATCTGCCACCCCTAACATCGCCGCCACCTACATTATACTTATTAACCCCTAATCTGCCGCTCCGGACATTACCGCCACCTACATTATACCCATTAACCCCTAATCTGCTGCCCCCAACATCGCCGCCACCTACCTACATTTATTAACCCCTAATCTGCCGTCCCGCCACTATTCTAAATGTATTAACCCTTTAAACCTAAGTCTAACCCTAACACCCCTTAACTTAAATATAATTAAAATAAATCTAAATAAAACCTACAATTATTACCTAAATAATTCCTATTTAAAACTAAATACTTACCTGTAAAATAAACCCTAAGCTAGCTACAATATAACTAATAGTTACATTGTATCTAGCTTAGGGTTTATTTTTATTTTACAGGCAAGTTTGTATTTATTTTCACTAGGTAGAATAGTTACTAAATAGTTATTAACTATTTAATAACTACCTAGCTAAAATAAATACAAATTTACCTGTAAATAAAACCTAACCTGTCTTACACTAACACCTAACCTAACCATACAATTAAATAAATTACCTAAATAAAAATAAATAGAATTAGCTATATTACAAAAAGAACAAACACTAAATTACAGAAAATAAAAAAGAAATTACAAGATCTTTAAACTAATTACACCTAATCTAATAGCCCTATCAAAATAAAAAAGCCCCCCCCCAAATAAAAAAAAACCCTAGCCTAAACTAAACTATCAATAGCCCTTAAAAGGGCCTTTTGCTGGGCATTGCCCCAAAGAAATCAGCTCATTTACCTGTAAAAAAAAATACAAACAACCCCCCCAACAGTAAAACCCACCACTCACAGAACCAACCCCCCAAATAAAACCCTAAATTAAAAAAACTAAGTTCCCCATTGCCCTGAAAAGGGCATTTGGATGGGCATTGCCCTTAAAAGGGCATTTAGCTCTATTGCTGCCCAAAGCCCTAACCTAAAAATAAAACCCACCAATACACCCTTAAAAAAATCCTAACACTAACCCCCGAAGATCCACTTACCGTGAGAAGTCTTCATCCAAGTGGCAAGATGTCCTCAACGAAGCCGGCAGAAGTGGTCCTCCAGACGGGCAGAAGTGGTCCTCCAGGTTAGATGAGCATCCTCTTTAATCGACGTCTTCTTCTGGAATGAAGGAACCTTTAAGTGACGTCATCCAAGATGGCGTCCCTTAGATTCCGATTGGCTGATAGAATTCTATCAGCCAATAGGATTGAGCTCGCATTCTATTGGCCGATAGCCAATAGGATTTTTTCAACCTTAATTCCGATTGGCTGATAGAATTCTATCAGAAAATCGGAATCTAAGGGACGCCATCTTGGATGACGTCACTTAAAGGTACCTTCATTCCAGAAGAAGACGTTGATTGAAGAGGATGCTCCGCGCCGGATGTCTTGAAGATAGACCCGCTCCGCGTCGGAAGGATGAAGATAGAAGATGCCGTCTGGATAAAGACTTCTGCCCGTCTGGAGGACCACTTCTGCCGGCTTCGTTGAGGACATCTTGTCGCTTGGATGAAGACTTCTCACGGTAAGTGGATCTTCGTGGGTTAGTGTTAGGATTTTTTAAAAGGGTGTATTGGGTGGGTTCTATTTTTCGGTTAGGGCTTTGGGTAGCAATAGAGCTAAATGCCCTTTTCAGGGCAATGGGGAGCTTAGGTTTTTTTAGTTAGGGTTTTATTTGGGGGGTTGGTTGTGTGGGTGGTGGGTTTTACTGTTGGGGGGGTTGTTTGTATTTTTTTTTTTTACAGGTAAAAGAGCTGATTTCTTTGGGGCAATATCCCCGCAAAAGGCCCTTTAAAGGGCTATTGATAGTTTAGTTTAGGCTAGGATTTTTTTTTTTATTTTGGGGGGGCTTTTTTATTTTGATAGGGCTATTAGATTAGGTGTAATCAGTTTTTTTTAAAATTTTATTTATATCCAACAATGTAGACACATACATAATAAGGTATCATACCACGCAGGGCATAAAAGAAAATCAATACATTATTCAAGATACAGGTTAGATCATTTAGAAGCTCAATGCAACTATATCTATACGTCAAACATGCAAAGTTTCAGTCTTCATTGAGATCCTTCTTCGTGTCTTAAATATCTACACCGTTGGGGTTTTTATTTTTAATTCAAAATTTGCAGTATCCCTATTGACTATACTACCTAAATAACAGGGTGTCAAACATTAAACTAAACTAAACGGGGCTATTACAAGGTGTCTAAATTGATTGTAGCACTGCTCAGTGCATCCAGTTATGAACAGAAATGACAAGTATTAATGAGGGTAAAACAGGCTATATAGGCGTCATATTGTATTCAGTGGCAAAAATCCTGTAGCTGTTTCACTAAGCAATTATAAATCAACCCATGCATAGCTACCTATATTTGTGTGACATAGCGTGCATTTAAATTGCCCCCAACAACCTAAGTTAAAAAAATTAAAATAAAGAAAAAAAATTAAACTGAACTAAACTAAATTAGAGTGAACAACAAACAATACCCTGCCTACCAAACAGTGTCCAGACAGCACTACCACTGTGTCTGATGTATCCTATAACGCTCGTTGAAGTCATAAAGCTTAGGATTGACTGGCAATATTATGAAATGTCATAAAGGGCAGACAGATTGGGGCTGCAGACAATAAAACATAGAGTCAGACATACATACGCCCCATGATTCTATCCTGCTAACTGAATGTAAAGACCACAGCCGGATTTGTCTTTAAGTAAGTAAAGATTACATTGTCATTGTCATGAACATAGCCGGTGTCGTACATATTATGATTCAAGTGGCTATGGATTTGATCTCTCAGAAATTAGCAGCTTTTAGTTGTCATAGATCATTTCATATGTAGCAGGATAGGGCGATAGGTCTAACAACGCTGGGCACATAGGCATAATAATTATAATTAGCATGTAAGCTGGTGTTTAACAATTTAAAAGGGTTTATATACCATGCATTGGCCACCCTCCCGCCACTTTATCAGAACGTCCCATCTTAGCTTGCAATAACATAAGACCACAACACATTAGGGAATATGTCTATCAATTAAGCAGGGGAAGATAGTAATAGATAAGCAGTAACACAACCGGGTATAACTGTGTAGATAGAGAAACAGAACTCAATACAAAGCTTCAAGTTCCATTTAACACTGCGGGGTGCTGATTTAGACCGGAAAGCAACCGGTCTCATAGCAGGCAGATTTCAGTATGCAGATCAGCCAACTAATAAGGATAAGGGACATTCCCTGCAAGTCTACGCAGACTTAAGCACAATGACATTCAATCGAAAGGAAGCTAGATTCCTCACAGACCACATCCGGGAACACAAGATTCAATATAGCTGGGGATTCCCGTTCAGCATAAAAGTAAAAAAGAACAACAGGATAATCATCTATAAAACAACAAAAGACCTAGAAGAATTTTGCTCCGCTCTAGGAATCTCTTCCCTCTCTACCACGACTACATGGGAACTCTTCCACTAACAAAGAATACCCTGAACATCAACCACAACCTCAAAGACCCCAATGGAACAAGGTCAACAGAAAACGCCACCGAATCCCCCCTACTCCACCTGCTGCAACTCCAGACATCACAGATAAAACCTGAACCTCCAGATTGGTAGTTTTACCAAGACTACATAAAGAAAGGACTATGTCCTAAGAAACATATGGTATCCTTTTAAAGCTTTTTGTACTAGAACAATAACCTACTGGTTATAATAACCTTGTATCTAATACTGAAGCACTACTGAAATAACAATTACACCGCATTATACCCCTGCCCATATAAACACAACCCTACACCCACTCAACATGCACACATGCACCATACTTATACACTCTCAAACTCACACGCTCAAACATCAACTCACTCATTAACCGAATCCTTAGTTTTGCTGTAAATTGTGAATCAAATTTACTTACCCCTCTTGATAGCCAATACAACAACTTTTGGCTACAATTGTTCATGTTAATGTTTATGTTCATATTTTTATTTATGTTTATGCCACTCTTTGCACTGTTATCAATATGATTTTCTCAGTAATTAGCTGTTATGTTATGCCTGTTCTTTTAAACAGGTAACAAATTTAGTGAACACTGGATCATAACTGCAGATCATACAGTTAATTTTTACAATTTTTTTTATAACATAGGCAGAGATCAACAATATTATGTATACACAGAGATAGAATGAGTTCAAGTGGAAATGACCATCAGAGAATAAAAAGTTTACCTTTGTGATGCCTTGAAATGGAGCTCTGTCAGATCTGGATCAGTGACTGGTGGGTGTGGCTTAAGTCCGAGATTTTACTTGTTATCAATTAAATTGAAATGCCACAACAAGCAAGGAAAGCTATGAACAATAACCAGGAGTTAGCTGGAGAGACGTATTGAATATGAGAAACAAAACTGTAGGTAAATTTTAGCCTCAGAGTCTCTGTGATGTCACTGAAGTGGAAGTGTCCGGTGAAACTCTTTTCTAAGAGCCATATATTTTAAAGTTATTGCATATCTTTGTTAACATCTGCAAAAGGATGTTTGAAGTTTGTCTTTCCTCCTCAGAAGGGTTTTAATCCTGGGGCAAAAGATAGTTGCGCTGTGAAAATGTTTGTAACAGCATTCTGACACAAACAGGTGCTGCAGATACTGTGAGAGAGTAAAATCCACAAAATATATTTGATAGTTCCAAAAGTCAAATATATTTGATTTTATATCCACAAGTT
Organism: Bombina bombina; assembly: GCF_027579735.1. Lineage (NCBI taxonomy): Eukaryota > Metazoa > Chordata > Amphibia > Anura > Bombinatoridae > Bombina > Bombina bombina. The sequence continues at coordinate 851,073,079 of NC_069502.1, forward strand.
CTTGCTTAGGATGGATGTACACTGTAATCCAAAAGGTGACTGCAGGTAACAGGTTTGTAACTGTTAATTCTCCCAAATTAGCTGAGTAAAGATTAGGAGAATGACTGGCAAGGTTTGTCAGCCTATACACACAAATTACTGAGAACCTGTGGAAAGGTGAGTCAGACTTTTATTGTGAGGAAACAGAAAAAAAAGGGCAGGAGAAAAAAATTAAAGGAACAGTACATGATGCACCAATGACATAAGCGCAAATTCATTAAACCAGTACAATAATTTACTTATTATAGCTAAGCTGACAATTGAAAATGCTTTTACACAATGTATAACAACTTTAAGTTCTAAAGGAATGTTATATAAGACAGAAGTTGCTGTATCCTAAAGGGCTGACGTGGAACCCCATTCTATTCCTAGCTGCGACAACTACAGGTATTACCACTCTCACCACGCGACTCTTCAACTCATAACCAAATATGGCTTTGAGCCAAGTTAAAATCCTCACGCAAAACTGCAGAGGCCTTAACTCACCAACTAAAAGGTCTGATGCACTAAATTATTTAAAAAAAACTGAAAGTGGATGTCATATTCATCCAAGAAACCCATTTCTTACAAGATAAATCCCCCAAATTCTGCTCCTTAGATTACCTTTTGGGCTATTTCCACTCACACCCCAAAAAGAAAATTCATGGAGTGGGAATACTCTTCCACAAAAATGTTCCATTTCACCTGACTAATAAATATGTAGACTCAGAGGGTAGAATACTGATACTCACAGGACTACTTTACAATATCCAGAATTAGATTACAGGAATGCCCCTAGATAACAACAACCTTAAGATCTCACTGTACGCAGACAACATCCTGCTGTCGATTACATCCCCACACACTTCCCTCCCTGCAGTAACAAAAGAATATGACCCATTTGGAAAACTTTCCTTCTTTTCAATTAACTATTCTAAATCCAAAATCCTGAACATTAATCTCCCCAAATTAAAATTATCATCCCTAATAGAGGCAGGTCCATATAGGTTACAAACGAAAGCCCTAACATACCTTGGCATATGTCTTACCCCTAAACACAAACAACTATTTGCCCTTAACGACAATTCACTATTTTCAGACATCCAAAAAGATCTACCAATTTGGTCTAAACGAGCGTTCTCATGGTGGGGAAGGATCTAGACACTAAAAATAACCACCTTTCCTAGAATCCTATATATCCTACAAGCAATCCCCCCTACCCATCCCACCCCCTTATCTTAGAAAGTGGCAAAATATACTAAATACCTATGTGTGGGGAACCACTAAACCAAGAGTAAATAAAAACACCCTATATAGAATACAAAGAAATGGAGGCCTTGGCCTTCCTTACTATAAATCAACTTGCCTCTAAAGAGTTTTGGACTGGCACAGAAATGCTCAAACTAAAGCCTGGGTAGTAATAGACGCACATATACTCAAAACACCTAACGTAGGAGCACTGTGCTGGATTCCCAAGACTATCAGACCTGTTACGACAACCTTCTATCCATTATACATAAGTGTTTTCCCGATATAGGATAAAATTCTACAAAATTCTCCACAGATCACCTCAGTTAAATCCCCACTATCCCCAATTTCCCCAAACGTGGAATTCCTAGGCGGGTTAGACTAAAACCACAGCCCTGCAACAAAACATGAGTTAGGCTACACAATACCCATATGCAAATTACTTAACGTAGTCGAATTAGCAGATTTCTTCAACAGAGCATTTGCCCAATGGCTCAAACATAAGCAACTACAACACCTCCTACAGACCTCAGACCACAAACAGGACTAGAATAGACAATTGACGCCTTTTGAATTTGTGTGTAAAGCAGAAGGCTGGCTGAAATACTCATTATCAGTAGCAAAAACTGTTTTAACCATAGACCAGTCAACACAATTACCAGCAATTACAAATAAATGGCACTTCGAATTAGACACAGAGATAGACATACAAACCTGGAAATTAATTTTTGACTTTACTAGAAAATCGTCAACATCAACTAAGTTCCTAGAATTAAATTATAAGTTCATGACGAGATTGTACCTAACACCGACACGCCTGAAAAGTGTATACCCTTCTTCCTCTGACAAATGCTGGAGGGGATGCGATAATAGGGAAACTATGCTCCATATGTGGTGGTCTTGTCCCTGCCTCCACTCCTTCTGGAGGAATATATTAAACTTCTTACAAACACTGTTAGGACCTGTCTTCTCCCTAACCCCTATAATAGCACTCGTAAAGCCTTCGCCTGTTACAATTCTCGCTGAATTCAGCCAAAATGCTAATTGCCAGAAAAGGGAAAAATCCCCCCCTCATTTGGAGAGTGGATATCCCACATGAATCAAACTCTAGCATTGGAAGAATATGAGTACTTGAAAAACCAAAACCTAAACACTTTTTTAGACATTAAATTCTATTGGGAAACCATACTCCATGAATATCAAAATAACCAAGGGAACCCCGTCAGCCCTAACATGTAACACTCAAAATGTCAGATGTACGGGCCATCACCCTTTACTTAATGTGGAATACTGTACCATCCCCACTATGCTCCAGATGGTGGCCCTTATTGTTGATTCTGTATTATCCTATGGCTTAGTATGAACAACTAAAAATGACACTAGTCGATGTATAAAACTTAAATGTTAACAATTTATCAACAGAGTACTGGAAAGCATTGGTGTAATGTTTATTTATGTTTTAATGTATACTTAAAACTCAATAAAAATAATTTAGAAAAAAAAATAATAAAGAAGATTGAACCACCACGTAGCCGCTAATGCATCCAAAAACCTCTGCTCGAAGGTCTTTCAATCTCCACCTGTATCTTTGATGCATGGCATTGAGACGAAAGGTCATGAGGTCTATCTCCAGAATCTCCTTGGTAATTGATATGTCACTGTTGTGATATTGTCCGACTGGAATTGAATAAAGCGAACGGAACAAAGCTGAGGCCACACAATCAGAGCATTGAAGATGGCCTTCAGTTCCAAAATGTTGATAGGCAGGACAAACTCCTCTGGCTGCCAGGTCTCCTGCGACCTGAGGTAACCTCACACAGCCCCAAAGCCTCTTAAACAAGCATCTGTAGTTAGGATCTCTCAAGACAGTCTCAGGACGCAAACTCCTGAGAAAGCCACCAGGAGAGGGAATCCCTCGTCACTAGATCCAGACTGATTGAGACAGGTCGAAATGATTTCCGTTCCATTGACTTAGCATACATAACTGAAGAGGAAACTAGCTAAAGGAATAATGTCCGTAGCTGCTACCACGAGTCTCACCACCTCCGTAAACTGAGCAACCGAGGGCAGAGGAGTAGATTTAAAACGGCAAGCAGCTTGAAGTTTGTCTCGACATTGATCTGTTAGAAGTATCTTAATTGACCCAGAGTCTATAATGGTTCCCAAAAAAAACACTCTGGTATTGGGAGGAGAGAGAGGTCTTGTCTAGATTTACCTTCCAACCATAAGTCTGAAGGAGCCACAGAAGTGTGAGAGCTTGCTAAATGTAAATTGTGAGCTTGAACCAAGATATTGTCCAAATAAGGATCTACACAATTCCTTGTGACCTGACCACAGCCAGCAGAGCTCCCAGAACCTTTGTAAAATTCCTCGGAGCAGTTGCTAGTCCAAAAGGAAGAGCTACAAACTGGAAATGATTGTCCAGGAAGGCAAACTGAAGGAATTGATGATTCATTCCTTTGAACTGACCCCCCTGAATTAATGGAGAAATGGACCTGATAGTCTCCATTTTGAATGAAGAAACACTCAAGTTTAGAATGGGACGAAACGTTTCCTCCTTTTTTGGGAACTATGAACAGATTTGAATAAAAACCCCTTCCCCTTTCCGAGGAGGGACCTGGAACAATCACTCCCATGGATACTAGGTTTTCCACACAATTAAAAAAGGCTCTTCTTTTCTTTGGCCTTTTTGACAGTCTGGACAGAAGAAATCTGTGCTTTGGAGGACGAGACTGAAAACCTATTTTGTATCCCTAGGAGATCATATACAGAACCCAGGGGGTCCTGCACATTCTGAAACCAAGCTTCCTGAAATAAAGATAGTCTGCCCCACACATGATCTGATCCCGGATTGGAGGCAGACCCTTCATCTTGACTTGTTGTCAGTGGTAGATATCTTGGACTGCTTGTTCTTGTTCCAAGATTTATTTGGTTTCCAGGAACTTCTGGGCTGATCCGTCTTCGAGGAGGCTAAGGATCTCTGTCCCTTGTTTGTCTAAAGGGATGAAAATTGAAAGATTGTTGACCCTTGGATCTAGATTTACTGTAGAAATAATCGAATCCAAACCTGGACCAAATAAGGTTTTACCCTTAAAGGCCAAGGAAAGTAATCTAGATTTTGACACCATGTCAGCAAAACAGGACTTCAACCAGAGAGCTCTCCTGACAAGTTCTGCAAATCCAGAACATTTAGCATTGAGGCGTATGATCTGCATTATAGCATCACAGATGAAGGAATTGGCCATCTTGAAGGCCTTGATCCGATCTTGAATATCAATAAACAATAAATAGAATATCAATGACCATTCCATACACACTACCACTCCCTCACATCCTATTTATCATATATATATATATATATATATATATATACACATACATATATATATATATATATATATATATATATATATATTTATTTATTTATTATGTCATATCCCACATCCCTCTCCATTCTATGCCTTTTAGGATTTGGGACAGCCCCCCATTTTCCTCCCTCTTTTATACATTACACATCTCTTTCACTCATTTATAAGCTTTTTCCCGATATTAATCTTAATTTCTAAACCACATAATTTCTGCGTTAACTGTTTTTGGCCATTCCCTCTTATTAGTTTTTTATCACGATGATCAATTTTGATCATCACCCACAGTACACATTTTAATATTTTATTACCTTACACATATATTAATTAATACATTTTTTAATATCATACTCTCACTCCAATACGATGATTGATATTCATGTAATGCACTTAAATAACACCACTGTGCCATATCCTTTTATGGCATTGAATACTCCACTGCACAAATCTAGTTTTATGTATATTATCAGTTTTATCATCATATTATTTTTTTCACACTTTTACATTAGTATCTTGAGATTATGATCATGATGAATTATATAATATATATATTCTTTTATTATATTGTTTCATCATATTTCATCATTCCAATATCCAATTTGTTTATGTGCTTAATTTTAACTCTTTATGAAAATGTTAACACCTTAATTTATGGAATATAATGGCTTCATTATTTTCACTAACCATTTTGGTTTAGCTATTCCAAGTCGTCTTTTTTGTTTGGATGCTTTTATTATTTGATAAAAAAATCTGTATAAGCGATGTAGTTCATATAGTCCTGACACTTGCCAGTCCAGCTCCCTCCCCTTATGGTAATTTATCAGCTGAATGTCGGATCGATCATATACCCGAGTATACTAAATTAACTTCTAATTGATACTATAATTATATGGTGGGTAACGTTAATCGTAATATAAATATATATATTTTTTCTTTTAAATAAAAATATAATATATATTTTTTTTTTTTTGGTTTTTAAAAGAGATTTATTGAAAATGTATGCAAATATTACGTTTTCCGAATTTTACCTCTTATATACAACAATCAAAGTATCGGCACACAGTGCCTTGTAAATAAACTCCTTTCATATCTATCGCAAAATGTCTTGTTGTGTTTATTTCGATTACTCTTTAAAAGTCAATGTCCATATGTGCGTAGTGCGCCAATAGGCACCATTCATAGTTCTTAAAGTCAACATATAGTGAAAGAAAACAAACCGAGAAAAAGAATACAAAAAATTTAGCAAATTCAGCATTTCCTCCTGCTGCTGGAAATCTGTAATTATGCTTGAGTAAACGTAGAGTGCTTCTCCCTAGTTTTCCAGTGCTTTGGGATCAACAACTTTGCACCATTTAGCATGACTAGTCTTAGGGCCTCACTTGCCTTACTTTCAAGTTTATGCAGCGAGAGAAACAATAGTGTCCCTGGGCTATTATGTAAAGATTTCCCCGTTGCAATTCTGATATAGTTCAGGATTTCCGCCCAGTACCTATTCAGTCCGTGGAAGTCCCACCAGATGTTTGTAAGTGTGCCCTCACCACCACACTCTCTCCAGCATTTCCCGGAGGTTGATTTATATATGTGTTTTAACCTGTTTGATGTGAGATACCACCTAGATAGGAATTTATAACTGGATTCTTGTACCCTGGCTAAAACTGAAGATTGCTTTGTGGTCTGGAAAGCTGTCAACCAATCTTGTAAATCTGTGTCTATGTGTAGTTCCCTTTCCCATGCTTCAGTGTATGAGGGTAGCGTTTGTGCGTCCTCTATCAAGAGTAGTCTGTAGAAAAGGGAGATTGCATGTGCTGTTGTTGTCTCGCGTAGGCAAATAGTCTCGAATGGAGTCGTCTGTCTAGTAAAGTTGTTTTTGCTTATGTGTCGTCAGGAAGTGGCTGAGTTGTAAATGTGCCAGCCAGTTCATGTTAATGTCAGGTGCGCTCTCTTTAATTTTCCCAAGGGGCTTCAGTTTGTTCCCCTCCATAATTGCCACGAGTGTCCTCTCCTTAAAGGGTATTTTTTGGTTAAAGTTTGTCTCTTTGCAATTCCAGGGAATTGCTGGGTTCTGGTATGTGGGTGTCAGTGGGGAGAAGTGGGAGGAGATAGTCATTGATGTGTTGATAAGTCTGCCCCAGTTAGCAAAGAAATCTATAAGCAGTAAATAGGTGGATGTGGCCAGAGGTCTATCCTTCTCCAGCAACCAGGCTATGCCCCCGGCATTCCCTGTGCTTAATATGGTGCAATCCAGCTGTACCCATATTTTATTGTGGTCGTTACGACACCAGTCTAGTAATTTATGTAGGGTGATAGCTTGTTTGTACATCAGTATGTTAGGTATCCCGGGTCCGCCTCTGTTCCTGGGTAGGTATAATGTTTTCTTTATGATCCTAGGTCCCCCATGTATACTGTTCTATAGTGTTTTGTATTTTGTGCAGAAAACTTGAGGGTATGGGTATAGGAGTGGTCTGTAACAAATATAAAAGTCTGGGTAGCACGTTCAGTTTAACTTTATCACATTGACCCTACCCAGCCACGATATCGATTTGTTTTTCCAATTTGACAGGTCCGCTACTAGGCTGGTGAGGTCTCCAACCCTTTGTAGTTGGCATGAAATATTTCCTGTTGATCTGGGGATATATAAATGCCTAGGTATTTCATTTTGGTTTCCTGTTTTTTAAAGGGTGCAGTCTCGCAATATTCGATCGAGTTGTACTGTGTCATATGTGATATTCAATAGTGCTGACTTTGATAGGTTTAGTTGGAAGTTAGATACTCTCCCGAAACATTTGAAAATCGCGAAGGCTCTGTGTAATGAAGTGTCGATATTTGTCAAAGTGAGCAGAATGTCATCTGCATAAAGTGCTAACTTGTAATAACATGTCGCGGTGGTGATCCCTGTTACTTGATTGTCATTCTGAATTTTTCGGGCAAGGGCTTCTATGGTGATTGCGAAAAGAATGGGGGAGAGTTGACATCCCTGTCTTGTGCCATTTCTAATAGCAAAACTATCGGAAAGGAGTCCATTCACCTTAACTCGTGCTGTAGGATTCTGGTAAGGGGTGAAAATCAAGTTTATGAAGGAGTCACTGAATTACATCTTAATTAGGACAGATTTAAGAAATTGCCAGTGTACCCTGTCAAACACTTTCTCAGCATCTGTGAAGAACAGGCCCATGGGTACTTTTTGCGATTGGGCATATGATATCAATTGGAATGTCTGTAGGGTGTTGTCCCGGGCCTCTCGGCCAGGGACAAACCCCACCTGGTCTGTGTGTATCAATCTGAGGAGGAACTTATTGACTCCAGTGGCTAAGATTTTTGCAAATATTTTAATGTCTGAATTTAAAAGGGATATAGGTCTGTAACTTTCAGGCTTCTCTGGGTTCTTCCCTTGCTTGGGGAGCACTGTAATGTGTGCTTCCAGCATACGGTCCATAAATCCCCTGTCTTGTAATAGAGAATTAAATAAGTCAGTTAGTGGGGCCAGTATGTGGTGTATATATGTCTTGTAATACTTTATGCTCAGGCCATCTGGGCCTGGACTCTTGCCATTAGGCATGTTTTTAATAGCTGTTTTAATTTCTTCAGGTGTTATTTGCGAGTCGAGCTGTTCAGTGTCTTCCTGATTTAGTGTGCATAGTTGCACATCGGATAAGAATCTATCAATATCTTCCTGCTTATGATCATTCTGTATGTTGTACAGTTCCCTGTAATATTGTCTAAAGGTCTCAGCGATGTCGATGCTGTCTCTATGTGTTTGGCCCTTCACCTCCGTCAACGAATGAATGTGGGTGTCTAATGGTTTCCTCTTAAGGGCTTTAGCTAGCGAGGAGCCGGTCTTGTCATTGGTATCAAAGTATCTCTGCTGCAACCTAGTTGCTTTTCTCTGATATTCCCTAATCAGGTGATTGTTAAGGTCATGCCTGGCGCTAGTCAGTCTTTCTAATGTGTCTGTAGAGTCTGGGTTGTTTTTGAGTTCCGACTCCCAGTATATAATTTGGGAAGTAATCAAATTTATGAATTGTCTGTTATTCTTAGTTTCTCTGACCTTATGCCTGATGAATTCCCCCCTCAGTACACATTTATGTGCCTCCCATACAATATACTGTATGATGGTATGGTTCCTATGGTGTTTTCTCTGAAGTAATGGCCTATCTCAATCTTCAATTTAATCAGTGGGTTTTCCAACATGTGCTTGTCTAGTCTCCACAGGAATGCTTTTATGGGGGGGGGGGGGAGGGTGGCCATCTGATGGTGCACAGGACCGGAGCGTGGTCTGACCAGGTGGTCGGTAGTATGGTGGAGTCTTCTATCATTGCTAGCCCTATCTGATCTGTGATAAAGTAATCTATTCTAGTGTAAATATGGTGGGGGTGGAAGTAAAAAAATGTAATCTCTTGTGTGTGGGTTTTTTGTCCTCCAAATGTCATAGAGTCGAAGTTGTTGAAGTTGGGAGTGTATGGCCTTAATAACCTTCTGTGGCGTACTGGTTCTACCCAGGGACGTATCATGGGATGGGTCGAGTGGTAGGTTGAAATCCCCCCCCCTAGGAATTTAATGCCTTTTGAATGCTCCAATAGCTGTTGGGTGACTTGTTTCAGCACTACTTGCTGCCCTTGATTTGGTAAATAAATGTTTACTAGTGTCACATATGAGTTAAAAAGCAGACCAGTAACCACCAAGTAAGAGACGTTAGGGTCTTTGAAGACATTTGTTGGGCTGAAATGGATGGCGTTTCGAATAAATATGTCTACCACACCCTTCTTTGAGCTACCTATTGTTAATGTATTTAGGTTCTTTCCCTTTTTTAAAGTGTGTTACTTGTATATATAATATGTCTCCCGACTCTTTATATAGCTGATTGAAGGCTATTGATCATTTTTCCGGACTGTTAAGTCCTTTCACATTTATGGCTATCAGTTTTAAGGGTCATGAAGGCATAGTGTCAACAATATGTGGGTTGTTGTGTTACAGCTGAGGCTGCTGGTGTCCAAGTGGTATATCTTCTAAGTGGGCCTATTCCCCAGTATCTTTCTGTACCCTAGTCTAGTATCAGGATAGCTAAATGGTTTCTTTGGTCCAGGGAGTAGTGTTGGCGTATTAAGGTGTTAGTTATGTGTGGGGCGTTTACTTTTATTTTTTTCCCCTTTTGGGGGTGAGGCACGTTCTAGATAAGAAGTGTGTGTGTGAGTAGTAGTTGCCCAAAGCAACACTCAGTAAACCTAGGAACTCAAGACTCACACTCAACAAATAACTGTTGTTATACTAAGTGTCAGCAAAATACAAAATTAACCAATAAGCAACAACAAAAATAGTGTTACAACACAGGAGACAGCTGCCCTTACTAGTTTCGACAGTATGCCATAATCATAGACCTGCTGGATACTTGGAAATGGGCGTATTTAAAAGAAGCATATCCATATTTAGAGAAACATTTGAATACATAAACTTATGCTTTACAGCAGTGTATTGACTCAGAGTTTACATAACTTATCAACAACGATGGTAAGCCAAACCAGGTACATGGTTAGAATGGACAAACAGTTATTGCTGTTATTATTGTGTGTACAAAAAACAACACATAACATCAATGGTTGATTAAGTCAAATTAGGAGTTGAAGCCATTAGGGACCTGCATGCTTAACTTAAAAATCCAGAAGGCTTCTTGTCATGCTAAAATAGCACTTATCTCCTCCTCTTGGTGGTCGCTTAATGGCCCCAATTGCTCGCCCTGACATCATCATTATGTCTCTAGGAAATACCTGGATAGCTCAGAGCAGGGATTTTTATTCTTGATATACCCAAGGTGTTCTCTGATACGTGTACGCACATCCCTTGTGGTCATGCCTATGTATTGACTATGATGAACCGTGCATTCTATGAGGTAAACTACATGTGAGGTGGAATATTTTATACAACCATTTGTTTCATAGGTCTGATTGGTGACACAGAAATAAAAATCTTTCCCCTCTGTGAGGTAATCACATGCCTTACACCTAGATACCCCACATTTATATGTGCCATTTATACTCAACCATGTGATTGCTCTCTGCTTTTGTGGAAGTTGGCTAGGAGAGAGAATATTGCCCAAAGTTTTGTTCCTAGAATAAAACACACTTGAAACCTTGTTTAACTGTTGATTTAAGTAGTTTATCCCCATATAAGATCGGGAAATACTTTTTCAGTATCTCACAGATTTCATAGAAATCAGATGAGTACTGTGTAATGAAAAGAGTTTGCTTGTCTGTCTTTCCTTGAGATTTGTTTCAAAATGCATCTTTCTTTTCCATTTTGGCTACATCTTTGGCCATATTTCTCACTATTTTTTGTTGATACCCTCTCTCGTAGTCTATTCTTAATGGCACTACTCTCCTCAAGGAAGTCTGCTTCCCTGTTATAGATTCTCTTTGCTCGCAGCAGTTGTCCCTTGGCAATGCCTTTAAAGACATGTCTTGGGTGTGCACTTTTGTTGTGCAGGAGAGTGTTACCCGATATCGGTTTGCAATATAGTTTAGTGATAACAGTACCAGATGATGGATCACCCCTAAGGACAAAGGTGAAATTCACCCCATTATCACTCTCATTCAGATAGTCAACAAACTTCTTGGCACATGTTTCATCAGAGGACCAGACAATTAACAAATCGTCAATAAAGCGTTTGTAAAACTGAATGCATGGAATTCCGCAGCGTATTTGTGGCGAGGCTGATTCGCCTAAGTTATCAAGCCCTACACACCGGCAAAAGTAGAATTTTGTGACGTGAGCTACGATCCGCCAGACTCAGTCCGACACAGATCGATTTTTACGTCACTCCAGATGTGCCGAACGCAAGTTCGGCACAATCTGACTACTTTTGCTAGTTATCAAATGACTAGCAGGTACGCTCTGCACTTTTCCGGCCCAGCGTACCTGGTTTTCAATCCGCCGCCCTGGAGGTGGCGGATCCCATAGGAATTAATGGGAGTCTGACCATAGCGAAAGTTCATGTTCGCTGCTGCCCGACATCCCATTGATTCCTATGGGAGATGTCTGCACCTAACACCCTAACATGTACCCCGAGTCTAAACACCCCTAATCTGCCCCCTACACAGCCGCCACCTATATTAAACATGTTAACCCTTAAACCGCCACTCCCGGAGCCCACCGCCACTCTAATAAACTTATTAACCCCTAAACCGCCGCTCCCGGACCCCACCGCCACCTACATAATACTTATTAACCCCTATCCTGCCCCCCCTATACCGCCGCCACCTATAATACATTTATTAACCCCTATCCTGCCGATCTCGTACCCCGCCGCAACTAAATAAATTGTTTAACCCCTAAACCGCCGCCACCTATATTAAACTTATTAACCCCTAATCTGTCCCCCCTACACCGTCGCCACCTATAATACATTTATTAACCCCTATCCTGCCCCCCTATACCGCCGCCATCTATATTAAAGGACCAGTCAACACAGTAGATTTGCATAATCAACAATTGCAAGATAACAAGACAATGCAATAGCACTTAGTCTGAACTTCAAATGAGTAGTAGATTTTTTTTCCTCACAATTTTAAAAGTTATGTCTGTTTCCACTCCCCCTGTACCATGTGACAGCCATCAGCCAATCACAAATGCATACACGTACCATGTGACAGCCATCAGCCATTCACAAATGCATACACACTTATTCTTGCACATGCTCAGTAGGAGCTGGTGACTCAAAAAGTTTAAATATCAAAAGATTGTGCACATTTTGTTAATGGAAGTAAATTGGAAAGTTGTTTAAAATGGCTGCTCTATCTGAATAATGAAAGTTTAATTTTGATTGAGTGTCCCTTTAAACTAATTAACCCCTAAACCTAAGTCTAATACTAACCCTAACACCCCCCCAACTTAAATATTAATTAAATAAATCTAAATAATATTACTCTTATTAACTAAATTAATCCTATTTAAAACTAAATACTTACCTATAAAATAAACCCTAATATAGCTACAATATTACTAATAATTATATTGTAGCTATTTTAGGATTTATTTTTATTTTACAGGCAAATTTAAATTTATTTTAACTAGGTACAATAGCTATTAAATAGTTATTAACTATTTAATAGCTACCTAGGTAAAATTAAGACAAATTTACCTGTAAAATAAAAACTAGCCTAAGTTACAATTACACCTAACACTACACTATCATTAAATAAATTATTCCTATTTAAAACTAAATACTTACCTGTAAAATAAACCCTAAGATAGCTACAATGTAATTAATAATTACATTGTAGCTATTTTATGATTTATATTTATTTTACAGGTAACTTTGTATTTATTTTAACTATGTACAATAGTTATTAAATTGTTATTAACTATTTACTAACTACCTAGCTAAAAAAATACAAAAATATAGCTGCAAGCAGCAATAGAGGTGGCCAAGAGCATTGCCTTTGCAATGGCATACAAGCAGCTAAGTCACAATATAAAAGCTATAAAGCAAGTTTTTACATTTCTAACATAAGCAGTTGTAAAAAAAAAAAAAATCAAACTTTTTGCGTTTTTCAAGATGGCTGACATACCATATGACTAATACTTTCAGCACAAACAGATGTAACTCAAAGACACAATATATGGTTATACAGCAAATTTCACTGCTTTAACATAAGCGGTTGCAAAGAAAACGCATTTTCAAAATTTTCGCGAAAAACCAATATGGCTGCCACAGCTTGTGACAAATTCCTTCAACATTAACAACTGTGACTCTAAGTCACAATATAAGGTTATACATCAAGTTTTACAGTTCTTACATAAGCAGTTGCAGAGAAAATTGATTTTCGAAATTTTCACGTAAAACAAAATGGCAGCCAGATCATATGATATACAGACTCCATATTATGCACAATAGTTCTCATCATAGTAGTCAATAACCATGGCAAAAATAAAACATTTTTGCAAAACTGTTTTTGTTTTATTATTAATTTAAAAATATCGTTAAGCGTTTCTAAACAATGCAAAATGGCTGCCAAACCACATGACTTATTAACTTCTCTTGAACAAATCTGAACGTTAGTCATAAGATAACTCTATAAACAAAATTTCAAGTCTGTCCCATAAGCGGTTTCGGAGAAGAACATTTTTGTAGTTTTTAAAAACAACGCATATGAAACAAAATGGCCACCAAGTGATGCAATGTATGGCTTTCGAATTGCACATACTAATGCTCACTATAGACCTCTACAATTTGCAGTTTCATGAAAATTTGCAAATGTTTTATTTCACGAAGGCCACTGCGCAGTGCAAATTTTGACTGCAAAATTGCCTTTTTGGGGTCATGACTATGTGTAATCATGTGTCTGCTGCACTGTAATATAGTTAAATAGTGCAAATATAATGCATAAAGTGCAAATTTACGCAATTAAACAACGATAAAAAGGCTCATAGTAGCCATGTTGATTATGGAAACTTTGCAGTTTTAACAATCTTGGTAGATGACCTTGCAAAAGAGTACATGTGCAAAATTGCGCTCCATTGCACTTAGCGGTTTCAGAGAAGAAGATGTTTAAAGATTTTCGCACATTTTAAAATGGCAGCTAGATCATGTGACTAAATCACTTCTCTTGAACAAACTTTATTCTAGGTCAGTACAGCAGTACACACAGCAAGTTTCACAACTGTAACATAAGCGGTTCCGGGGAAGAAGATTTTCAAACGTTTGTCAAAATTTATCGCAAAAAGCAATATGACTGCTAGATCACATGACCTATGAGATTTATGTTGCAAAGGATTATGCACAGCATAGATCTCTAGCACTGTGCCAAGTTTCATGAGTTTTTGAGTTATGCTGTTATTATAAGCATTTGAAAAAAAACGGCAGAAAAATAATAGTAATAATAATCTGAGCAAAAACAATTAAACCTAACACTACATTATCATTAAATTAATTAAATAAATTAGCTACCAATACCTACAATTAAATAAACTAAACTAAATTACAAAAAAAAAAAAAAAAAAACCACTAAATTACAGAAAATAAAAAAATATTACAAGAATTTTAAACTAATTACACCTAATCTAAGCCCCCTAATAAAATAATAAAAAAAAAAATAATCAAAGTCCCTACCCTATTCTACATTACAAAGTAAACAGCTCTTTTACCAGCCCTTAAAAGGGCTTTTTGCAGGGCATGCCCCAAAGTAATCAGCTCTTTTGCCTGTAAAAAAAAAATACAACCCCCCCAACATTAAAACTCACCACCCACATACCCCTACTCTAACCCACCCAAACCCCCCTTAAATAAACCTAACACTAACCCCCTGAAGATCTCCCTACCTTGAGTCGTGTTCACCCAGCCGGGCAAAAGTCATCATCCAAGGGGCGCTGAAGAGGTCTTCCATCCAATAGAAGTCTTCATCCAAGGGGCGCTGAAGTGGTCTTCCATTCGATAGAAGTCTTCATCCAGGCGGCGTCTTCAATCTTCATCCATCCGGAGCGGAGCAGAGCCATCTTCAAACGAGCCGACGCGGAGCCATCCTCTTCAACCGACGACTACCTGACGAATGAATATTCCTTTAAGTGACGTCATCCAAGATGGCGTCCCTCGAATTCCGATTGGCTGATAGAATCCTATCAGCCAATCGGAATTAAGGTAGGAAAAATCTGATTGGCTGATCCAATCAGCCAATCAGATTGAGCTCACATTCTATTGGCTGTTCCGATCAGCCAAGAGTAATATTTATTTAGATTTATTTAATTAATATTTAAGTTAAGGGGGTATTAGGGTTAGTGCTAGACTTAGGTTTAGGGGTTTGTGACGAAACCAATCTCGCCACTGTACATTGGAGGGCCTGTTATGGAACATTCTTTGGGCTGGAGGTACATGGGCTTAAGGATACCCAGAGACTGCATGAAAAACAGAATTTATGTTTACCTGATAAATTTCTTTCTCCAACGGTGTGTCCGGTCCACGGCGTCATCCTTACTTGTGGGATATTCTCTTCCCCAACAGGAAATGGCAAAGAGCCCAGCAAAGCTGGTCACATGATCCCTCCTAGGCTCCGCCTACCCCAGTCATTCGACCGACGTTAAGGAGGAATATTTGCATAGGAGAAACCATATGGTACCGTGGTGACTGTAGTTAAAGAAAATAAAATATCAGACCTGATTAAAAAAACCAGGGCGGGCCGTGGACCGGACACACCGTTGGAGAAAGAAATTTATCAGGTAAACATAAATTCTGTTTTCTCCAACATAGGTGTGTCCGGTCCACGGCGTCATCCTTACTTGTGGGAACCAATACCAAAGCTTTAGGACACGGATGAAGGGAGGGAGCAAATCAGGTCACCTAAATGGAAGGCACCACGGCTTGCAAAACCTTTCTCCCAAAAATAGCCTCAGAAGAAGCAAAAGTATCAAACTTGTAAAATTTGGTAAAAGTGTGCAGTGAAGACCAAGTCGCTGCCCTACATATCTGATCAACAGAAGCCTCGTTCTTGAAGGCCCATGTGGAAGCCACAGCCCTAGTGGAATGAGCTGTGATTCTTTCGGGAGGCTGCCGTCCGGCAGTCTCGTAAGCCAATCTGATGATGCTTTTAATCCAAAAAGAGAGAGAGGTAGAAGTTGCTTTTTGACCTCTCCTTTTACCTGAATAAACAACAAACAAGGAAGATGTTTGTCTAAAATCCTTTGTAGCATCTAAATAGAATTTTAGAGCGCGAACAACATCCAAATTGTGCAACAAACGTTCCTTCTTTGAAACTGGTTTTGGACACAGAGAAGGTACGATAATCTCCTGGTTAATGTTTTTGTTAGAAACAACTTTTGGAAGAAAACCAGGTTTAGTACGTAAAACCACCTTATCTGCATGGAACACCAGATAAGGAGGAGAACACTGCAGAGCAGATAATTCTGAGACTCTTCTAGCAGAAGAAATCGCAACTAAAAACAAAACTTTCCAAGATAATAACTTAATATCAACGGAATGTAAGGGTTCAAATGGAACCCCCTGAAGAACTGAAAGAACTAAATTGAGACTCCAAGGAGGAGTCAAAGGTTTGTAAACAGGCTTGATTCTAACCAGAGCCTGAACAAAGGCTTGAACATCTGGCACAGCTGCCAGCTTTTTGTGAAGTAATACCGACAAGGCAGAAATCTGTCCCTTCAGGGAACTTGCAGATAATCCTTTTTCCAATCCTTCTTGAAGGAAGGATAGAATCCTAGGAATCTTAACCTTGTCCCAAGGGAATCCTTTAGATTCACACCAACAGATATATTTTTTCCAAATTTTGTGGTAAATCTTTCTAGTCACAGGCTTTCTGGCCTGAACAAGAGTATCGATAACAGAATCTGAGAATCCTCGCTTCGATAAAATCAAGCGTTCAATCTCCAAGCAGTCAGCTGGAGTGAAACCAGATTCGGATGTTCGAACGGACCCTGAACAAGAAGGTCTCGTCTCAAAGGTAGCTTCCAAGGTGGAGCCGATGACATATTCACCAGATCTGCATACCAAGTCCTGCGTGGCCACGCAGGAGCTATCAAGATCACCGACGCCCTCTCCTGCTTGATCCTGGCTATCAGCCTGGGGATGAGAGGAAATGGCGGGAACACATAAGCTAGTTTGAAGGTCCAAGGTGCTACTAGTGCATCCACTAGAGCCGCCTTGGGATCCCTGGATCTGGCCCCGTAGCAAGGAACTTTGAAGTTCTGACGAGAGGCCATCAGATCCATGTCTGGAATGCCCCACAGGTGAGTGACTTGGGCAAAGATTTCCGGATGGAGTTCCCACTCCCCCGGATGCAATGTCTGCCGACTCAGAAAATCCGCTTCCCAATTTTCCACTCCTGGGATGTGGATAGCAGACAGGTGGCAGGAGTGAGACTCCGCCCAAAGAATAATTTTGGTTACTTCTTCCATCGCTAGGGAACTCCTTGTTCCCCCCTGATGGTTGATGTACGCAACAGTCGTCATGTTGTCTGATTGAAACCGTATGAACCTGGTCCTCGCAAGCTGGGGCCAGGCCTGGAGAGCATTGAATATCGCTCTCAGTTCCAGAATATTTATCGGTAGAAGAGATTCTTCCCGAGACCAAAGACCCTGAGCTTTCAGGGATCCCCAGACCGCGCCCCAGCCTATCAGACTGGCGTCGGTCGTGACAATGACCCACTCTGGTCTGTGGAACATCATCCCTTGAGACAGATTGTCCAGGGACAGCCACCAACGGAGTGATCACTTTAAATTTTAAACTGAACACACTTTATTACTGCAATTGCGAAAAAACATGAAGGAATTGTTCAAAATTCACCAAATTTTCACCACAGCGACTTAAAGCTTTGAAAATATTGCACACCAATTTTGGAAGCTTTAACCCTTAAAATAACGGAACCGGAGCCGTTTTAAGCTTTAAACCCCTTTACAGTCCCTGGTATCTGCTTTGCTGAGACCCAACCAAACCCAAAGGGGAATACGATACCAAATGACGCCTTCAGAAGTCTTTTATAAGTATCAGAGCTCCTCTCACATGCGACTGCATGCCATGCCTCTCAAAAACAAGTGCGCAACACCGGCGCGAAAATGAGACTCTGCCTATGCTTTGGGAAAGCCCCTAAAGAATAAGGTGTCTAAAACAGTGCCTGCCGATATTATTATATCAAAATACCCAGATAAAAAAAACTCTAAGCCATCTCCGTGGAGATGTTGCCTGTACAACGGCAAAGAGAATGACTGGGGTAGGCGGAGCCTAGGAGGGATCATGTGACCAGCTTTGCTGGGCTCTTTGCCATTTCCTGTTGGGGAAGAGAATATCCCACAAGTAAGGATGACGCCGTGGACCGGACACACCTATGTTGGAGAAATATGGAATTTTATATGCTGGACACCCCATGTACTTTCATAACTCTGTCTTATGTCTATGTCACCCTGTATCCATAAATACAGGATGGGTACAGGGTGTGAGTGCACCTTTTGGGAGCAATTGTGACTCTATAAGCCAAGTGGGCATAAAAGACTTTATAGCTAATAAGAACTGTTCCTATATTCTGTAATAAGATGTATTCTATGTATGTTTCAGATCTGATTGTGTCTCAGGAGTCTGTCTAGGTAAACTGATTGTGTCCTTGTGTGATTATGTTAACTAGACTGCCCAACATCAGATTGTCTGAGTAAACGTTCTTCCCTAGTTAATTAACTTAATATGTTAATCTGTTTTACCTGTGAATAGACAATTGTTAGAGGTTTGATGCATTGTTCATATGTTTGCTTTACTGTTAAACCAATGCCCTCTGTAACCTGAAGCCAGGGTGTATAAATCTGTGTGCTGCCTTCAAATAAAGTAGTTATTCTTTTTTAAACCTGAAATGTGGAGCTTGGTCTCATGTTTGCAGGGAAACTGGCTGGGTTGTGAATTGCTGATTCCCTATGCAGGACATTGTTCATCTGGTATTAACCCTTGGTACACTGTTGGTACCGTAACATTGGTGGCAGCGACGGAATGAACCTTATCGCCCAGAAGAGCAACTACACAAGCCAGTAACCTCAGGAAGAGGGGGATTATTACAATACTGACTAAGATGGAAAAGAGAAAAGTACATTTTGCAGCTTTTAAAAACTTCCTGGAAACAGAAGGAGAGATTGATGGGTACCTTGCGGATTTTGAGAGGCAATGTGCACTACACAAGGTACCCGCAGAGGACTGGGTCACGATATTATCTGGAAAATTATCCGGCCGGGCCAGAGAGGCTTTTCGGGCCATTCCAGATGAGGAAGTCAGGGATTATAATACTGTAAAAGAGGCTCTGCTCTCCAGGTATGCGGTTACACCGGAGGCATACAGGAGGCGGTTCAGAGACACTGTTAAATTAGCTGGAGATTCCTACCTTGAGTGGGCATGTAAGGTGCACCGCACAGCAGCTCACTGGATAGCGGGGTGCCAAGCCATATCTGGGGAAGAGGTGCTGCAGCTATTCCTGTTGGAACATTGCTTCGACAAATTACCCGCAGGAGTTCGAGAGTGGGTTCGGGACCGTAAACCCTCCACCCTGCAGGAAGCGGCTCGCTTGGCAGATGAGTATACGGATGCCCGCAAACTGGACACTGCTACCACTAAGCCCCCTGCTAGAGTGGAGTACAGACCCCCAGTCACCCCAGCAGCTGCCAGTTACCAAACCCCGGCGCACCACTATACCACACGGCCTCCGGCCACAAACTACCCTCAGAGAGCCCTGCGGTGCTACTCACAACCTATTCGGTGCTTTAGATGTAAGCAACTAGGGCACAAAAGACCAGAGTGTCCCCTAAACGCAGCGAACCGAGCGCAGTCCTGGAGAAGACCCGCCGGCGGAATCCCACGTAATCCTCAGCCTGCGGCCCGCTACGTAGAGGCGCAAGAATGCTGGAGCATCCTACATGAGGCAGACCTTGTGCAAGCTGCCCACCGGAATAACCGGCAACTGGTTAAAGTGAATGGGAAGAAGGTCAGTGGTCTACGGGATACTGGTGCTACCATGACCTTGCTTCAAAAGAACTTGGTGTCTGAGAAACAGTACACTGGAGACACTGTGGCTGTGAGGGTAGCAGGGGGCGATGTGTTCAGCCTACCTGTTGCCAGGGTACATTTGGATTGGGGAGTGGGCGCTAGACCTGTGAATGTGGGGGTCAAGAAGGACTTACCTGCTGATGTTCTTCTTGGAAATGACTTGGCCCCCCTTGTTTCTGCCTACGCTCCTATGGGTCCCGCTGATGTTAACTCTGTGACTACCCGTGCCCAGATCCGTGCAGCAGAGACTGACCCACCTGCTGCTAAGCCCCAGGACGCTGAGCTCAGTAAATCTCTATCCGCTATTGATATGTGGAGGTCCCGTTACAATGCGCTGATGAAGGAGAAGAGGAGCGCAGAGGAAAAAGCACGTTTAGAACAGGAATCTCTGCTAGACAAGCTGCACCGACAGACTGCAGAAAACACCAGCTTGAGAGTGGAACATGAAACATTAAAGAAAAACTTAGTGACACTGGAGGAGAAGCTGACGCTGGCTCATAGTGAGGTGCTGCAACTCAAGGGCACCCTATGTCAGTATGAAGGGATTGTGGATACCTATAAAGAGCAGGTACAGAAAACTCGTAAAGAAGCTGATGTGATTTTGAAGGACTGTTTGGCCCTGGTCTGGGCACTGAGGAATTTGAACCCTTGTTTGTATGGACAGGAATTCTCTCTCATAACGGGAATACAGATGGATTGTCCCAGCAAACTGACATGCCTACCAGGCGCTCTGGTGGTATATGGCACAGTACATACCCTGGACAGCCGAGCATGACAAACCAGAGGGAGAGGAGTTTGATGGTCCTGTCCCCCAGCAACACGGCTGTTTAGCCAAAGGGGAGACGATTGGTCTCCCCCTCCAGCAGCACAGCTATGTATCCAAAGGGGAGACAGTCGGTCTCCCCCTCCAGCAACCAGGCTCCCACCAGGCTACTTCCATGGTAGTGCTGGCACCCGGGCAGAGTACAGCTGGTCTCTGCCCACCTCGCAACCCACCAATTCAGCGTACCAGTCCCCCACACAGCTGTGGTGAGGCACCTGGACATGGACAAGTTTTCCCCGTACTCAGGTGTAGTAACCATTTATTGTGGGTGGGCTGTACTACTAATTGTGTTTTATGGGTGGGTTGCTGGACTAACCAGGGCACTGACCGGCAGGAGGTCAGATACCCTGTTAGTCTGTTTGGAAAAGGGGAGAGATGTGACGAAACCAATCTCGCCACTGTACATTGGAGGGCCTGTTATGGAACATTCTTTGGGCTGGAGGTACATGGGCTTAAGGATACCCAGAGACTGCATGAAAATATGG
Source organism: Bombina bombina (assembly GCF_027579735.1). Lineage (NCBI taxonomy): Eukaryota > Metazoa > Chordata > Amphibia > Anura > Bombinatoridae > Bombina > Bombina bombina. The sequence continues at coordinate 851,094,523 of NC_069502.1, forward strand.
AATTTTATATGCTGGACACCCCATGTACTTTCATAACTCTGTCTTATGTCTATGTCACCCTGTATCCATAAATACAGGATGGGTACAGGGTGTGAGTGCACCTTTTGGGAGCAATTGTGACTCTATAAGCCAAGTGGGCATAAAAGACTTTATAGCTAATAAGAACTGTTCCTATATTCTGTAATAAGATGTATTCTATGTATGTTTCAGATCTGATTGTGTCTCAGGAGTCTGTCTAGGTAAACTGATTGTGTCCTTGTGTGATTATGTTAACTAGACTGCCCAACATCAGATTGTCTGAGTAAACGTTCTTCCCTAGTTAATTAACTTAATATGTTAATCTGTTTTACCTGTGAATAGACAATTGTTAGAGGTTTGATGCATTGTTCATATGTTTGCTTTACTGTTAAACCAATGCCCTCTGTAACCTGAAGCCAGGGTGTATAAATCTGTGTGCTGCCTTCAAATAAAGTAGTTATTCTTTTTTAAACCTGAAATGTGGAGCTTGGTCTCATGTTTGCAGGGAAACTGGCTGGGTTGTGAATTGCTGATTCCCTATGCAGGACATTGTTCATCTGGTATTAACCCTTGGTACACTGTTGGTACCGTAACAGGGTTAATAATTTTATTATAGGTTGCGGCGGTATAGGGGGGGCAGGATAGGGGTTAATTAGTTTAATATAGATGGCGGCGGTATAGGGGGGGCAGGATAGGGGTTAATAAATTTATTATAGGTGGTGACGGTGTAGGGGGGACAGATTAGGGGTTAATAAGTTTAATATAGGTGGCGGCGGGGTCTGGGAGCGGCGGTTTAGGGGTTAAACAATTTATTTAGTTGCGGCGGGGTCCGGGATCCGCAGGATAGGGGTTAATAACTATTATAGGTGGCGGCGGTATAGGGGGGCAGGATAGGGGTTAATAGGTATTATGTAGGTGGCGGAGGGGACCGGGAGCAGCGGTTTAGGGGTTAATACATTTATTATAGTTGCGGCGTGATCTAGGAGCGGCAGTTTAGGGGTTAATAACTTTATTTAGTTGCGGGGTCTCCGGTATAGGGGGTAGAACAGTATAGTATAGTGTGGGTGCTTAGTGACAGCTTATCAATAAAGCTGAAAAAAACCCAAGAGCAACGAGATCGGATGAGTGATAACTATCACAGTCCGCTGTTCAATCGTCCCGTACTTGGTGCGCGGCTTTTTGACAGCATTTTTGATAACTTTTGCGAACGTATTCAGGTCCGCGGCAGCGATGTGAGGCGAGCTTAGGCGAGCGTATTGGGCCGGCAAATGCAAGAAAATTACGGAGCTTAATAACTAGAGGCCTATGAGTCAATACACTGCTGTTGGAGAGGGGTAAGTGTGTACCTGGTTTGGTTTACCATTGTTGTTGATAAGTTATGTTCACTCTTGAGTCAATACACTGCTGTAAAGCATAAGTTTATGTATTCAAATGTTTTTCTAAATATGGATATGCTTCCTGTGCATTAAGTGCTATTCCCCGGGGGTTGCAATTATTGTACTTACATTTACGCATTGTTCTTATATTTACTTTTAACCACTAAGTATACATGATCTCTATTGTAAACCCACTAGGCTCACTACAGACAGGTCTATAGTATAGGAAGTCCATGTCTGTTAGTAAAGAATGCGCTGCAGGTACTAAACAATGTTATGTAACTTAATCCAACTGAATTAATTTGGTTTAAACGCAAAATATTTCTTGTACACGGTAATGATATTATGGTACAATATGCTGGGTGATTGAATAAGTGGTCTATGATAAGGGTTCTCTATGCCTATGTTAAGTAAATATTACACTTTGTAAATATGTCCTTTTAGACTCCTCTGTACATGAATATGTCCCTTTAATTTTAGTTTTTGTTAAGTTGGGGGTTAAAGTGGGAGTGTGTTTTGACTCCCTTTTGAACTTTTGGCTGTGTAAAGGTGTACTTTTAAATACGCTTATTTCCAAGTATCCAGCAGGTCTTTGATTACGGCATACTGCCGAAACTAGTAAGGCCAGCTGTCTCCTGTGTTTTTTGTGCTGGTGGTACTGGAATTTTATCCAATTGTACTCAAAGTTTTCCTGATTTTTAACCTGATAAGAGACCCTACCTTCATCTTAGTCTACTATTGGATACCGGACTACAAGGAGTCTTTTTTCGCCAGGGTCTCACTAACCTCACCTGGTGTGACAAGCTTTCTGCCTGCACTGTTTTACCGCATGCCAGTACTGCATGGTTGAGAGATCAAGCCGTGGGAGCGGATTGGAGCAATATTCACATACCCCAATTGTGACCAGTGACGTCACACGCCATGCTCGAGGAAAGAGACCAGCATTGGAATCAGCCGCACAGGACCAAGGCTCATCAAGTGAATAATCCCACACCGGAGCTGTGGTTCACATACAACGCCTGGATCCCTGACATGGCATCTGTTGCAATCCCAGCGTTCCAGTGAGTGTTGGCTATTACAGTTGGAGAGGGGTAAGTGTGTACCTGGTTTGGTTTACCATTGTTGTTGATAAGTTATGTACACTCTTGAGTCAATACACTGCTGTAAAGCATAAGTTTATTTATTCAAATGTTTTTCTAAATATGGATATGCTTCCCGTGCATTAAGTGCTATTCCCCTGTGTTGCAATTATTGTACTGTACTTACATTTACGCATTGTACTTATATTTACTTTTAACCACTAAGTATACATGATCTCTATTGTAAACCCACTAGGCTCACTACAGACAGGTCTATAGTATAGGAAGTTCATGTCTGTTAGTAAAGAATGCGCTGTAGGTAATAAACAATGTTATGTAACTTAATCCAACTGAAGTTGAATTAATTTGGTTTAAACGTAAAATATTTCTTGCACATGGTAATATTATGGTACAATATGCTGGGTGATTGAATAAGTGGTCTATGCTAAGGGTTCTCTATGCCTATGTTAAGTAAATATTATTCTTTGTAAATATGTCCTTTTAGACTCCTCTGTACATGAATATGTCCCTTTAGCTTTTGTTAAGTTGGGGGTTAAAGTGGGAGTGTGTTTTGACTCCCTTTTGACCAATGGCTGTGTAAAGGTATACTTTTAAATACGCCTATTTCCAAGTATCCAGCAAGTCTATGATTACGGCATACTGCCGAAACTAGTAAGGCCTGCTGTCTCCTGTGTTTTCTGTGCTGGTGGTACTGGAATTTTATCCAATTGCACTCAAAGTTTTCCTGATTTTTAACCTGCTAAGAGACCCTACCTTCATCTTTGTCTACTATTGGATACCGGACTACAAGGAGTCCTTTTTCGCCAGGGTCTTACTAACCTCATCTGGTGTGACAAGCTTCCTGCTTGCACTGTTTTACCGCATGCCAGTACCGCATGGTTGAGAGATCAAGCCGTGGGAGCGGATTGGTGCAATATTCACACACCCCCATTGTGACCAGTGACGTCACACACCACGCTCGAGGAAAGAGACCAGTATTGGAATCAGTCGCACAGGACCAAGGCTCATCAAGTGAATAATCCCACACCGGAGCTGTGGTTCACATACAACGCCTGGATCCCTGACATGGCATCTGTTGCAATCCCAGAGGTCCAGTGAGTGTTGGCTATTACAGTTGGAGAGGGGTAAGTGTGTGATCTGCACCTCATAGACGATAGCCAATTTCACGGAATGCTACAGATAACATCCACTTTGATTGTTGTTTGCTCTCTGTGGACTCCAACATGCATTTGGCATTTATACAGCAGTGACATTTACATTGATTTTGTATGGCAGTATTGTTTATTCTGAGCACCAGAGACTTGTTTACTCTTTTGTGAATGACATTGATACAGGTAAGTACGCCTTATTTCCACCAAGAGAGAGAGTCTCTCGTCAGATTGTCCAGAACAATCTGTTGAGACAGGTTTGTGTGATCTCCGTTTCACTGTCTCAACATGCATAGTTGTAGAGGTCTGAGATGGAATCGAGCAAAAGAAATAATGTCCATGGAGGACACCATGAGACCAATTACCTACATGCACTGAGCCACCGAAGGATTTAGCGTGGTCTGAAGGGAAAGGCATGCTGCCACCAGCTTGGAGCGTCTCTGATCTGTCAGAAAGATTTTCATGGATACTGAATCTATGATAGTTCCATGAAAAACAAGCCTGGTACTGGTAAACAGGGAACTCTTTTATAGATTTATCTTCCATCCGTGAGTTCGGAGAAGACACAGAAGAGAATTTGTCTGATATCTTGCTAAAGGAAAAGATGGAGCTTGAACCAAGATATCATCCTGGTACGGAGCTACGGCTATACCTTGATACCTGGCCACAGCTAGGAGAGCTCCCAAAACCTTTGTGAAAATTCTGGGAGCAGTAGCTAAGCCAAATGGCAAGGCTATGAACTGGAAATGTTGGTCCAGGAATGCGAACCTCATAAATTGAAAATGATCCTTGTGGATCGGAACATGAAGGTATGGATTCTTTAAAGTCGATAGTGGTTATGAACTGCCCTTCCTAGATTAATGGAAGTGTGAAAAAGCCCCTTTTCTAATATTGGGTCAGTGACTAAAATCAGTGTCAGGCTTTTCCTTATAACACATTTACCTTATTTAAAGAATGATACTTACACCAGTCCTATAAAAAGGATACATTTATTAAATGACAAATCAATACATGAGTGGTGAGAGAAGCTTCTAACATACAAGGCTCTATTCTTCTAGTCTATCTACACTATAGACTAAAGCCTGTGGGTGGGTGCATGCGAAGATTGCTGAAGTCTGTCTATTACCTGTTAGTGTTATGTGTCCTTCCTATCTGTCTGTTCTTTCCACAGCATATTTAAAGCAATATAGCCCCACCTTGAACATTGTCTTAACCAATCAGATGTTTAGATGTCCAGTTGATAAATGCTTAAATGTCCAGTTGATAAATCCCAGCAAAAGTAGCCAGCTACCTGTAGGTGTCATCGTTGTCCAAGAAATGACATTTGACAGGACTCCAGGGCATAAGCTGTTAACCTCCTTTGATGTTGGACAATGCTGTTTATGATCCTTTGAAATTCCAGGAATGATATGAAGTTACCCACCCAAGGACTCCATAAGCCTTTAGCTCTGAGATGACTGTGATAAGGAGATACCATCTTGTTGTATTCCATTCTAGTACATATTTGCACTGAGATACCACTCTTGAGAAACAGGTTTTATCCTTTGAAACTCTGTTCAGAGATATCCATCTCCAGTTCACTTGTCCCAAGAAACTGGTTTAGATAGTAAGTTCAACAAGAAATTGTAATCCAAATTATACTTATTACAGGAAGAATGGACCTAATAGTCTCCATTTTGAATAAGGGGACCATGAGAAATTTGTTGAGACATTTTAAGTCTAGAATAGGGCAATAGGTTCTTTCCTTTCTGGTAACTACAAAGAGGTTGGAATAAAACCCCTGACCCCTTTATGATGAGGGCACCTGGACAATTACTCCCAAGGAGAGGAGATCTCGAACACAGTTTAAAAAGGCTGATCTCTTCTCTGGTCTTGTAGACAATCTTGAGAGAAGAATTCTGCCCCTTGGGAGATGAGATTTGAACCCTATCTTGTAACCCTGGGGGACTACGTCTTATACCCAGGGATCCTGAATGTTTTGAACCCAATCCTCTAGGGAAAAAAAGACAGTCTGCTCCTACTCGATATGGACACAGATCGGGGGCCGGCCCTTCATGCAGATTTGTTATCTGTAGTTTTCTTGGCCTGTTTGGATTTGTTCCAAGACTGATTGGGGTTCCAAATACTCTTGGGCAGTTCAGGTTTGGAGGAGGACTGAGTCCTCTGAGTTTTGTTTGAGTGAAAGAACAAAAATTATAGGATGAGCGACCCTTAGTTCTTGTCTTCTTGTCCTGGGGAAGGAAAGCACTCTTCCCTCCTATAACAGTGGAGATGATGGAGTCCAGGCCTGGCCCAAACAAAATCTTCCCCTTGAATGATAAGGAAAGGAGTCTGGTCATAGAAACCATATCTGCTGACCAAGATTTTACCCAAAGAGCTCTACGTGACAACACTGCAAAACCTTAAGCCTTAGCATTCAGACGGACAATTTGCATATTAGCATCACAAATAAAGGAGTTGGCTATCTTGAGAGCCTAAATCCTGTCCGGTATATCCACCATGGGAAATACGACTTCAATTAGTTCTGTTAACAAATCACACGAGTAGGTAGCAGCACCTGCGACTGCTACCACAGCGGCCGCTGGCTGAAACAAGAGTCCCATATGTTGAAACATCTTTCTGAGATAGCCTTCCAACTTTCTTTCCATGGGATCTCGGAAAGAGGAGCTATCCTCCAGAGGGATAGTAGTACGCTTTTCTTATCTGGCATTTCTTCCTGGATGGCCTCTCACCACCTAAAAAAATCAACATTTCCAAGACTGAGCTTCTTCTAATCCCCCCATCTAATTCTACTCCAGTTTCTAACTTTACTATCACTGTTGACGACACCACCATCTCCCCATCACCCCAAGTTCACTGCTTAGGAGTTACATATGACTCCAATCCTGTCCTTCATACACCACATCCAATTGCTCTCTTCATCCTGTCGCAACCACCTATGCAATATCTCCAAAATTTGTCTTACTACTAAACAGCTAATCCATTCCCTAGTAATTTCCTGACATGACTACTGTAATAACCTACTAACTGGCCTTACTCTCTTCCCCCCTTCAATCCATCCTAAATGCCTCTGCTAGGCTAATCCACCTCTCCCGACGCTCTGTATCTGATGCACCCCTCTGAGTCCCTTCACTGGCTCCCTATTCACAGCAGAATTAAATTCAAAATTCTTACTCTGACCTACAAAGCCTTCACCAATGCAGCCCCCCCACCTGTCCTCACTCATAAACAAATATACTCCAGCCCGATCCAACAACGATCTACTCCTTACATCTTCTACCATCACCTCCTCCCATGCTAGACTACAGGACTTCTCTGGTGCTGCACCAACCCTCTGAAACGCACTTCCTCGAGCTGTCAGACTTTCCCCCAACCTCTCCTCCTTTAAACGCTCCCAGGAAAGCCTATCCCCAAATCAGTAAATAATGAATTCCACTTGCCTAATAGTTGCCCTCATCTAACTCCACAATAACATCATTCTCACCTTTGCAGTCTCCACCTCCTGTTTCTCACCCTCCTACCCATCTAGATTGTACGTTCCCATGGGAACAGGGCTCCCAATTCCCCCTGTATTTGTTTGTTAAATTTTCTCTGATGTCTCATATTGTACTGTCCTTTTATCTTTGTTACCCATGGACAGTGCTGTGAATCTGTTGGCGCTTTATAAATAAATAATAAATACGCTTGGCGAGAGTAGAACTGGCCCCGTCCACCTTAGGGACAGAGTTCCATCACTCTAAATGTGATTCAGGGACCGGAAACAGCTTCTTAAAAAGGTAGAAGGAGGGAAAAAAGGAGTTCCAATCTTTTCCCACTCTCTAGAGATAATTTTTGCCATTTGTACGGTTCCCGGGAAGGTTTCAGGAACCTTCTCCTCATAAACCCTATCTAATTTTGGGGATAATATACTCGTCAGGAAGCACAACTTCCAGAACCTCTAGAGTAGCCAATACCTCCTTCAAAAGAAAGCGGAGGTGTTTAACCTTAAACCTAAAATTTGGTTCCTCAGGAGTAGGGGATTTCATTTCAGATACCTCTGACTCTGAAAGCTCACCCTCAGATGCAACCGAGGTTAGATCATCCTCATAAAGGTGAGACAAACTAGCCAACTCAGACTGAAGAGAGGTGTTAACCCCCAAGTCAGTGGAACTCTGCTTAACTTTTTTCTTACGTTTTCCAGAGCTAGGCAAAGCGTTTAATGCAGCAGATACCGCAGACTGAAACTGTGAAGTGAAGTCTTCCGACAAAAAAAAATTACCTTCAGCTGGAGATAAAGGTATGCCGCGGGTCACTGCCTGTGTCATAGGGTTAAAAAGGGGACTGTGACTGCAGAAATGGCATCTCATGGACAGAGTCCTGAGAGTTAGAAGGCTCAGAGCAAATAAAAGTACCAGGGGACAAACCAGATTTAGACCCCTTCTTGGTCTTTAAAACAGAACATAAGCAGACAGAACAGAATTGTGCAGTTGGGCAAACCATAGACTCCTCACAATATAAACATGCATTTGTTATAGTGAACGCTGAAACAGAACCCTCTGAGGGGTTAACATAAGAGTCCTCCTCGCTAGGTGTTAAATATAACACCTAGCGAGGCAACCTCTACCCTCAGCTTTGGCTGAGGTACTCACCACCTCCTAGCTAGACAAGCGTGACCGGAATGAAGTCAGGATCTCTCCCAATGCCTGCAGCGAACTTGTTATTGTTGATCGCTACGCAGGAACACACTTCTGACCAGCTTCAGAGAAAAAACTGTGCCCTATCAAATGGTGCGCATCTAGAGACCGCCCCCAACGAGGAGAGAAACCGTGCACAGCTCTATATCAGCTGCGTAGCGGTGAAAAAAAAAAAGGCCCCAGTAGGAGATTTTTCCCAAACTGTCCTGCATCGTCTGTCAATGTTCTTAACGAGCCCATAAAACCCTTACACACGTGCTCCGGTTGGCAAGGAGCCAAGCAGCACACATAGATTGTCCCCAACTGCTCAGTGAAAAACCTCATATAATCAAAAGATATTAAACATCCCTATATCGGGAAGAGAATAAAGTATCACACTGTGAACTATTTTATTACAATATCCCCATGACCTCAGGGAATTTGCAGCCCTACTAAGCATAATTCCTCAAAGAAATAAAAAGGATTTACCCTACAGGATCGAAGCTGTGGAGAAGGCACAGCGCTTCAAGGTCTGATAGTCTCACCAAAGACATCTGACAGGGACCTGAAGATAAGGAGAAAACAGTGTAAAACGTAAACACTGATTTCTCAGGAGGTGATGGCCTTCAGTCTAGATAGCGGTAAGAGATCGTTCCCTCCGACATCTAGAACCAGCGTTCCCCACAACTCTCACTTAGAGGACTACATGGTTACTCAAACACCCCGGTCCACACTTGAAGGGAACATACCCATTAATGGACTACAATTTTCTTCTAACACTTCACTGCCATCCTCCAATAGTGACGAAAGGCAAAGAATGACTGGGGAGGATAGAGGAAGTGGGAGGGATATTTATAGCCTTTGGCTGGGGTGTCTTTGCCTCCTCCTGGTGGCCAGGTATTGATATTCCCTACAGTAATGAATGAAATCGTGGACTCTCCCTTCCTTTGGAAAGAAAGAGTCCAAGTCATTCAAAGATCTGTAGATCCAAGTCTTACCATCCAGAGAGACAATAAGGCTAAAAAGGATAACCCCAAATATATTTAATAGTATTATTTTGCAGTACTGATGTAATGAATCTGGTTGCTTTTCGCTTCTGGATTGTAAATGGATTTAAGTATATGGATCACGATATACAAGCATACCTGGACTACTCCTAAAGTGTTGCCAGATGAACTTTTTGTCTTTAAAGTTAAGAAACTTTATAATTACACCTTTAGGTGGGGTTATGACCAGAAGGTTTCGCTCTTAGAGCTCGATGTGCTCTTTTTATGGGTATAGTTGTTGGTTATGAAGATCACTTTGTAGGTGTTTGAATAAAATATTTTTCCAGATTCATTGGGCCAATGGATTCAGGAATCCCCCTGATTCTCAAGTTGTTTCTGCAGCCCCTGCTGTCTAGATCTTCTATTTTAGTGTTTAAATCTATGATAAAAAGGATCTTGCTTTTCAAGTAAAAGTGACAGGTCTTTAATTTCTATAGGGGTAGTTTCTTGTAAATCTACTAGAGCTTCCACTCAGTTATCTATATCCGTTATGTCTTTTTTTATGGTCAGAGATCTCCGTTTTTATCAAATCTTTCAAGGAGTCGAAATTCAATTTGATAGGGAGTTCAATCATTTTGTTTAAAATTTGAGTCAGTTGATCTTGATGTGCAGATAGTGCAAAATATATGGAGGTTGTGCTGAGTTCTATAGGATCCATATGTTTGGGGTCTCACTCTGAACTCCCTATATCTTGAATTTAAAAGAAAGCTGAAACGGGTGTAGATGATGGAGTCTTGGACATTTTCTCAGATGTATTTATTTTTCTTGACGTTATCATTATGCCGTAGTCCAAGCTCATACAGCTTGGACTATGGCGATTAGCCGAAACGCGTCAGCTGACCCCTTGGCGCTACCGTTGGTCGACATGAGTGTTTGAAGAAAATACTCTATTTTTCTTTATGCTGCCGCAAAAGATTTTAAATTATTGAAAATAAAGCATTTGGATTTTTAAGAGTTCCCCGGGTGAGTTTCTTTCATTAAGTTGATTACACAATATATAGTAATACTAAAAATTCAGAAAAAAAATAATGATATTTATTTTTTTGTCAAAAGAAAAGACTTGGAAGACCTGTCCCAATTTCAGGCACAACCCAGTGTTAAGATCCAGTATAATAGTAGCTCCAACATAAGTCCCAAGCATAGAGGAGTGAAACTGTTATACTCCAGTACAAAGAATGCAATTTATGCCATTCCATAAATATTTGCCTTAAGAGTAGAGCCTTAAGAATGTTTCACGAGAATTGGGGAAATGCCATGGGAACTAATAAAACATGCTAAGATGCAGAATTCCTTCAAAATAGATGCAGGATGACCTAGTAAGATAGGGAAAATGGGGGCCTCTCACAGACCAAATAGAATTGAGGAACATGAAAACAAAATAACAAAATTTATGCTTACCTGATAAATTCCTTTCTCCTGTAGTGTGGTCAGTCCACGGGTCATCATTACTTCTGGGATATTAACTCCTCCCCAACAGGAAGTGCAAGAGGATTCACCCAGCAGAGCTGCTATATAGCTCCTCCCCTCTACGTCACACCCAGTCATTCGACCAAGAACCAACGAGAAAGGAGAAGCCAAAGGGTGCAGTGGTGACTGGAGTATAATTTAAAATTTTTTTAGACCTGCCATAAAAAACAGGGCGGGCCGTGGACTGACCACACTACAGGAGAAAGGAATTTATCAGGTAAGCATAAATTTTGTTTTCTCCTGTTAAGTGTGGTCAGTCCACGGGTCATCATTACTTCTGGGATACCAATACCAAAGCTAAAGTACACGGATGACGGGAGGGACAGGCAGGCTCTTTATATGGAAGGAACCACTGCCTGAAGAACCTTTCTCCCAAAAACAGCCTCCGAAGAAGCAAAAGTGTCAAATTTGGAAAATTTGGAAAAAGTATTTAGAGAAGACCAAGTTGCAGCCTTGCAAATCTGTTCAACAGAAGCCTCATTCTTAAAGGCCCAAGTGGAAGCCACAGCTCTAGTAGAATGAGCTGTAATTCTTTCAGGAGGCTGCTGTCCAGCAGTCTCATAGGCTAACCGTATTATGCTACGAAGCCAAAAAGAGAGAGAGGTAGCCGAAGCTTTTTGACCTCTCCTCTGACCAGAATAAACGACAAACAGGGAAGATGTTTGTCGAAAATCCTTAGTTGCCTGTAGATAAAATTTCAGGGCACGGACTACATCTAGATTGTGTAGCAGACGTTCCTTCTTCGAAGAAGGATTAGGACACAAAGATGGAACAACAATCTCTTGATTGATATTCCTGTTAGTGACCACCTTAGGTAAGAACCCAGGTTTAGTACGCAGAACTACCTTGTCTGAATGAAAAATCAGATAAGGAGAATCACAATGTAAGGCAGATAACTCAGAGACTCTTCGAGCCGAGGAAATCGCCATTAAAAACAGAACTTTCCAAGATAACAGCTTGATATCAATGGAATGAAGGGGTTCAAACGGAACACCCTGTAAAACATTAAGAACTAAGTTCAAACTCCATGGTGGAGCAACAGTTTTAAACACAGGCTTGATCCTAGCTAAAGCCTGACAAAAAGCTTGAACGTCCGGAACTTCTGAGACGTTTGTGTAAAAGAATGGACAGAGCTGAAATCTGTCCCTTTAAGGAACTAGCGGATAAACCCTTTTCTAAACCTTCTTGTAGAAAAGACAATATCCTAGGAATCCTAACCTTACTCCATGAGTAACTCTTGGATTCGCACCAATATAAGTATTTACGCCATATTTTATGGTAAATCTTTCTGGTAACAGGCTTCCTAGCCTGTATTAAGGTATAAATAACTGACTCAGAAAAACCACGTTTTGATAAAATCAAGCGTTCAATTTCCAAGCAGTCAGCTTCAGAGAAATTAGATTTTGATGTTTGAAGGGACCCTGGATCAGAAGGTCCTGTTTCAGAGGTAGAGACCAAGGTGGACAGGATGACATGTCCACTAGATCTGCATACCAAGTCCTGCGTGGCCATGCAGGCGCTATTAGAATCACTGATGCTCTCTCCTGTTTGATTCTGGCAATCAATCGAGGAAGCATCGGGAAGGGTGGAAACACATAAGCCATCCCGAAGGTCCAAGGTGCTGTCAAAGCATCTATCAGAACTGCTCCCGGATCCCTGGATCTGGACCCGTAACGAGGAAGCTTGGCGTTCTGTCGAGACGCCATGAGATCTATCTCTGGTTTGCCCCAACGTCGAAGTATTTGGGCAAAGACCTCCGGATGAAGTTCCCACTCCCCCGGACGAAAAGTCTGACGACTTAGGAAATCCGCCTCCCAGTTCTCCACTCCCGGGATGTGGATTGCTGACAGGTGGCAAGAGTGAGACTCTGCCCAGCAAATTATCTTTGATACTTCCATCATTGCTAGGGAGCTTCTTGTCCCTCCCTGATGGTTGATGTAAGCTACAGTCGTGATGTTGTCCGACTGAAACCTGATGAACCCCCGAGTTGTTAACTGGGGCCAAGCCAGAAGGGCATTGAGAACTGCTCTCAATTCCAGAATGTTTATTGGCAGGAGGCTCTCCTCCTGATTCCATTGTCCCTGAGCCTTCAGAGAATTCCAGACAGCGCCCCAACCTAGTAGGCTGGCGTCTGTTACAATTGTCCAGTCTGGCTTGCTGAATGGCATCCCCCTGGACAGATGTGGCCGAGAAAGCCACCATAGAAGAGAATTTCTGGTCTCTTGATCCAGATTCAGAGTAGGGGACAAATCTGAGTAATCCCCATTCCACTGACTTAGCATGCACAATTGCAGCGGTCTGAGATGTAGGCGTGCAAAGGGTACTATGTCCATTGCCGCTACCATTAAGCCGATCACCTCCATGCATTGAGCTACTGACGGGTGTTGAATGGAATGAAGGACACGGCATGCATTTTGAAGCTTTGTTAACCTGTCTTCTGTCAGGTAAATCTTCATTTCTACAGAATCTATAAGAGTCCCCAAGAAGGGAACTCTTGTGAGTGGAAAGAGAGAACTCTTCTTTTCGTTCACCTTCCATCCATGCGACCTTAGAAATGCCAGTACTAACTCTGTATGAGACTTGGCAGTTTGAAAGCTTGAAGCTTGTATCAGAATGTCGTCTAGGTACGGAGCTACCGAAATTCCTCGCGGTCTTAGTACCGCCAGAAGAGCACCCAGAACCTTCGTGAAGATTCTTGGAGCCGTAGCCAATCCGAATGGAAGAGCTACAAACTGGTAATGCCTGTCTAGGAAGGCAAACCTTAGATACCGGTAATGATCTTTGTGAATCGGTATGTGAAGGTAAGCATCCTTTAAATCCACTGTGGTCATGTACTGACCCTTTTGGATCATGGGTAAGATTGTCCGAATAGTTTCCATTTTGAACGATGGAACTCTTAGGAATTTGTTTAGGATCTTTAAATCCAAGATTGGCCTGAAAGTTCCCTCTTTTTTAGGAACCACAAACAGATTTGAGTAAAACCCTTGTCCTTGTTCCGACCGCGGAACCGGATGGATCACTCCCATAAGTAAAAGATCCTGTACACAGCGTAGAAACGCCTCTTTCTTTATTTGGTTTGTTGACAACCTTGACAGATGAAATCTCCCTTTTGGAGGAGAGGATTTGAAGTCCAGAAGGTATCCCTGAGATATGATCTCTAACGCCCAGGAATCCTGGACATCTCTTGCCCAAGCCTGGGCGAAGAGAGAAAGTCTGCCCCCCACTAGATCCGTTCCCAGATCGGGGGCCCTCAATTCATGCTGTCTTAGGGGCAGCAGCAGGTTTCCTGGCCTGCTTGCCTTTGTTCCAGGACTGGTTAGGTCTCCAGCCTTGTCTGTAGCGAGCAACAGCTCCTTCCTGTTTTGGTGCAGAGGAAGCTGATGCTGCTCCTGCTTTGAAATTCCGAAAGGAACGAAAATTAGACTGTCTAGCCTAAGGTTTGGCTCTATCTTGAGGCAGGGCATGGCCTTTACCTCCTGTAATGTCAGCGATAATTTCTTTCAACCCGGGCCCGAATAAGGTCTGCCCTTTGAAAGGTATGTTAAGTAATTTAGATTTAGAAGTAACGTCAGCTGACCAGGATTTTAGCCACAGTGCTCTGCGTGCCTGAATGGCGAATCCGGAATTCTTAGCCGTAAGTTTAGTTAAATGTACTACGGCATCCGAAATAAATGAAATAGCTAGCTTAAGTGTCTTAAGCTTGTTTGAAATCTCATCTATAGTTATTGAGTCAAGAGTCTCTTCCAGGGACTCGGACCAAAAAGCGGCCGCGGCCGTGACAGACGCAATACATGCAAGGGGTTGCAATATAAAACCTTGTTGAACAAACATTTTCTTAAGGTTACCCTCTAATTTTTTATCCATTGGATCTGAAAAGGCACAGCTATCCTCCACCGGGATAGTGGTACGCTTAGCCAGAGTAGAAACCGCTCCCTCCACCTTAGGGACCGTCTGCCATAAGTCCCGTGTGGTGGCGTCTATTGGAAACATTTTTCTAAACACAGGAGGGGGGGGGGGGAAAGGGTACACCGGGCCTATCCCACTCCTTAGTAATTATCTCTGTAAGCCTCTTAGGTATAGGAAATACGTCAGTACTCGCCGGTACTGCATAGTATCTATCCAGCCTACATAATTTCTCTGGGATTGCAACGGTGTTACAATCATTTAGAGCTGCTAATACCTCCCCTAACAGTACACGGAGGTTTTCGAGTTTAAACTTAAAATTAGAAATGTCTGAATCCATTCTATTGGGATCAGAACCTTCACCTGCTGATTGAAGCTCTCCGTCCTCATGTTCAGCATACTGTGACGCAGTATCAGACATGGCCCTATTATCAACAGCGCACTCTGTTCTCACCCCAGAGTGATCACGCTTACCTCTTAGTTCTGGTAATTTAGCCAAAACTTCAGTCATAACATTAGCCATATCCTGTAATGTGATTTGTACTGGCCGCCCTGATGTACTCGGCGCTACAATATCACGCATCTCCCGAGCGGGAGATGCAGGTACTGACACGTGAGGCGAGTTAGTCGGCATAACTCTCCCCTCGTTGTTTGGTGAAATATGTTCAATTTGTACAGATTGACTTTTATTTAAAGTAGCATCAATGCAATTAGTACATAAATTTCTATTGGGCTCCACTTTGGCTTTAGCACATATAGCACAGAGATATTCCTCTGAATCAGACATGTTTAACACACTAGCAAATAAACTAGCAACTTGGAAATACTTTTCAAAGTAATTTACAAATAATATGAAAACGTACTGTGCCTTTAAGAAGCACAGAAAAAAGTTATGACAGTTGAGAAATAATAAACTGAGAAACTATAACATCAAATCTTTTCCGGTAAAAACACAATTTTAGCAAAGGATTGTCCCCATTAGCAATGGATAACTAACCCTGATAGCAGAAAAAAAGTACAGAAATAAACGTTTTATATCACAGTCAGCTACAATCTCACAGCTCTGCTGTGAGTGATTACCTCCCTCAAAATAAGTTTTGAAGACCCCTGAGCTCTGTAGAGACGAACCGGATCATGCAGGGAAGACAAGAGACTTCTGACTGAATTTTTTGATGCGTAGCAAAAGCGCCAAAATAGGCCCCTCCCCCTCACACACAACAGTGAGGGAGATCAGTAAACTGTCTTAAATTAAATAAAACGACTGCCAAGTGGAAAAAAACAGTGCCCAAAACATTTTTTCACCCAGTACCTCAGAAAATTAAACGATTTAACATGCCAGCAAAAACGTTTAACATCAAATAAATGAAATGACATTAGAAAGCCTGTTGCTAGTCACTGCAAATTAGGCTAAAGTCTTATGCATACAGTATTATCCCAGTGAAGTGCCATTCTCCAGAATACTGAAGTGTAAATATACATACATGACAGCCTGATACCAGTTGCTACTACTGCATTTAAGGCTGGGCTTACATTATATCGGTATGGCAGAATTTTCTCAGTCAATTCCATTGTCAGAAAATAATATGCTGCTACATACCTCTTTGCAGGTTAACCTGCCCGCTGTCCCCTGATCTGAAGTTTACCTCACTCCTCAGATGGCCGAGAACAGCAATATGATCTTAACTACGCCGGCTAAAATCATACAAAAAACTCAGGTAGATTCTTCTTCAAAGTCTACCAGAGAAGGAACAACACACTCCGGTGCTGTTATAAAATAACAAACTTTTGATTGAAGGTATAAAACTAAGTATAATCACCACAGTCCTCTCACACATCCTATCTATTAGTTGGGTGCAAGAGAATGACTGGGTGTGACGTAGAGGGGAGGAGCTATATAGCAGCTCTGCTGGGTGAATCCTCTTGCACTTCCTGTTGGGGAGGAGTTAATATCCCAGAAGTAATGATGACCCGTGGACTGACCACACTTAACAGGAGAAATAGGAATCTTCACCCCCATAAATCACTACTTGCAAATCCAGCACATTGACTCCCTTTCTAGCTCATCTGGGTGTTAGCAGGGTTAATAATAAGTGAAAAATAGATAAACTGCACTTACAGTGATATCTGAACTCACCTAATATGAAGGATACCCTGCTGCATGTATTGTCTGTTATTCTTCAGGCTATAAAAACTTCCACAGCTGTTCTTTTTTATCTTCCTGTCACAGGTGAACAATATTGTGTGTTAAAAGCCGTGGTCTATATTTTACAGCCACATGGTGCTTAATACAGGCACAGGATTTTTCAAGTCTTCAGAAGATCATGTTGTAGGGACAGAGGGAGACTTAAGGAAAACAGCTATGCTATTAACGTGACGCCCAGAGGCAGAACTTTTCTTTCCACTTTCTGCAATGAGATTTTTTTGATTGACAATTTTTCTGCAGTGTCTCTGAGGAGTCGGTGTTACTGCGTTTGTTGCCCTGCCCCTTACCCAGAGAGCATGGACAGGTTAATGTACAGCCTTACTGCTGTAGGTTCCCACAGTGTCAGTCTGAACATGCTCTACTGTACTGCTGGGGTCTATATCCTTTGCTTTACAGCACATCACTTCCCTTTGTGATGTGACTTTTTCTAATATTGCCAGATCCCACAGTGTCAGCACATGAAGACCCTGGGAGAAAGAAGCAACTCCTATGCATTATTCCAGTAAGGAGTTATTTAAAAAAAAAAAAAAGCATCAGAGGAAGCCTGGGATAGAAACACTACAAATAATACTGTTGTATTTTATTTAATTGTGTTTATTAAGTTATATTAATAATAGAAACCACATTTAAATATGTTTTTCCTTTTTATATGTGACAAAGGCTGAAGCTTTCCCAAATGAGTTAATGGGATATACACAGTATTCTGAAAATGGCCTGGTAAGGGTCCACAACCCCATTTTCTAAATACTGTGCATAGCTTATTAACTTATTTAGGAAAGTTTCAGCCTCTGTGATGTATACACACACATACATTTATTAAAGAACAAAAAATAGTCTGGCTTTCAAGTATTTTGGTTGGCTCCTAGACTTATAAGACATTTGCTAAGCCCTGACTTACCTTTTCTACAATGTGCTGTTACCCTGCATCGTGCACCACACTGGAGTTCAGGAAGGGGGGAAGAAGTAGAGAGGAACTGAAGTAAAAATTTACATTGAGAAAAAAAAACAAAAAACGGAACAATGCCACCTACAGGTAGAAATGAAAAGTGCAGGCACAAATTTTATTTTAACTGCTAATAATTGCTTTGTTCTTTCTGCAGACACGATGCATTTTCTGCGATAAGATCGCAGCATGTCCTGCTTTGGGGCAGTAAGGCACAGACTGGTTGCAGCCTTAAGCTCCGGTCCCTCAATATTTATTGATTGAGCAGCCATGTCCAAGCTCCACCCCCCTAGCGGCAACATTTTTAATACATATATATTGGAAATATGTAAAAAGTAATTTGTTTTTCAAATATTGTACTTTATTTTCTAACTATAGTGTCCCTTTAATGTGTTTCTAATGACCTGTTAAGCCAGCAGCAGAATATAAAATGTATTAGAAAGCGTACCTTTATGTTTATTTATGTATGTGAAATAGCAGTCTTGTTTGAAATGGGTTGGGTTTGCAGGGAAATCAGACCTTTTTATCACTTTCTATACTCACACATGCTTCCTTTTCTTACCACTGTATACCAAAGCAGAATACTAAGAACAATTAAAAAAAAAATATTACTTATCTATCTTAACCCCCTAGGCGAGTGTAATTTTTTCTGCCGGATATGTTTACACAGCTTTTCTATAGACAATACTTAAGTATTTAAAATTTTAGTTTAGGTGGGGATACCACAAGCAAAATCAGCAATTTCCAATATGTAAAAAAGATACAGGAGTTATTTGTAAACTATTCAATACAGTCCATTAGGTAATATGGATCATTGGGATGAAATTAAAAGGGAGAAAAATGCAGGCTACACTGTCCCTTTAAGTGTACAGTAATCCCCCAGAGCTTTTCTACTAGTTTGGTTACATATAAATAGCTGTCCTTTTCAGTATAAGAAAATCCAAAGCTAACAAAATTGTAAAAAACAAAGAGGCAGCCCAAACACACAGTCATTTTCAAGTGGCCATATAATCACTTAACCCTTGGTTGCCAATAAAAAAAGGAGTTAAACGGATATGAAACCCAAACATTTTCTTTGGTGATTCAGACAGAGCCTACCATTTAAAAAAAGTTTCCAATTTACTATCACATTTTCTTTGTTCCCATTATATTCTGTGTTGATATGTAGGTAGGCATCTGAAGCACTATATTGCAGGAAATCATGCTGCTATCTAGTGCTCTTGCAAATTGATAACATTCTTGCAAAACTGCTGCCATATAGTGATCCAGGAATAGGCCGGCTCCTGAGTTTATATCCATGCTTATCAACAAAAAATACCAAGAGAACAAAGAAAAATCGATAACAGAAGTAAATTAGAAATTTGTTTATAATCACATGCTCTATCTGAATCATGAAAAAAAATGTAGGGGTTTCGTATCCCTTTAAGGGGACATTAAACTGTAGAACAATCTAGGAAAATGTATATACATTAAAAGATAATGTTAAAACAAGAATGTGTGACAGGGGGCGGAGCTAGCTGCCGTAACGATCAGATGTATATCTCATGAGCTCCTGCTAATCAAACTGAATTAACAGATTAATTCATCAATACTCCTAACATTCTGTGTACTATAGGATCTTGGAACATTTGGTGCATACACTGGTGGCACTAACGACTGGAGAAACGCTCCCAAGATACCAGACTTGGATATGACTGCATCGGGTGCGTTCTATGAGACTCAGCCACGTGGACGTTAAAGCAATAGCCCGGTAACACTGAAATATGGAGGACTTCCTTGCAAGTTTTCCTGCTCTCATGGAAGAACAGGACAGGTTAATATGTGAGAGGTTCGACAGAATTTTGCTTTCCCTAACCGTGCCACCTGGGCGCGCAACTACTTTTGGAAGTGTGGACAGATGGCCTGAAAACCAGTATCCTTCCGCGCAGAGAGCAGACAGGGAGACCTTCTCTGGAGTGGAGAAGATCGAGATACAGATACAAGACTTCTGTCTGGCTGGCTCCTTGAATATAGCCCCTAAAAGGGGCGTAGGGGAACTCTTGCTGCCTACTGCTCTGGAACGGTTGCCGCACACTTCAGAGCTTTCAATGGAGGTGTCATGGTACATAGCCGGGAGTGTAATTGGAAGACCCGCCAGGCTCTATATGACTTGTGTGGAGGGAACTAAGTTACTTCACATGGAGCTAATGATAACCGGCTGTTACTACCCTAAGTCTGGAGTAGGTTGAGGGAGCTAGATTTCTCCAGCTCGAGAGAAGCAGCCGCAATCAACAGATCTTGCTGGTCATCATCCTGTGTAGCTGCGAACTGTCCTACTTCTGTGGGTTACATCGGATTAATATGTATAAGCACACCTTTCATACTGGGACTATGTGGGTCCATGCCCACTCTATTTGGGGTCTTAGCTGGCCATCTCCTAACGCTAAAGGGTTCAATCTCATGAATATGTAATACATGACCTAATGAATAAGGGACTACAAATGTTGCCCCCATAGGTGGGCTTAGTATATCTGGGCCCCTATTTTTGCACCTAGCAGGAGGATAGAAGTATTGTTGCCTAGACATTATGCTGATGTAAGCTTTCCAAACAATTGTCTAATTAGGCATTCCTCATTATAAATACAGTCCACATTTATTGCTTTGGAGCCCTCTTTCCTTTAGTTGGGAAGTTGGAGTGCTTAGTTTGAATATTGGCTCAGCAGGGAAAGCTTAATAGTTTACACTATAGGTGTATGCCTCCTCCCCAGATACACTTATTTCTATATGCAGATTCGCTCTGTCAGCGGCCGAGATAGGGTGATCTGTCCAGACCCTTTATATTTTACAGGGAGGTGAGGGGAACTATATTCATATGCATGCTTTTCCCCCTTATTGATGCAGCATATTACTGATATTAAATGAGGCTGTTGTTCTCCACTAGGGGTCAGGCTGCTGAAATGGGGGTTGCTTGCCAGGGGTGGAAGCTTTATTTGCAATTTTGATTATTTGACTGTTCTTATGTTAACTTAACAATGCTACATTAACCTGCTAATAGTGTCAATGGCACAATATACATGCCCTTCATCTTATTGTTTACAATTATTGTTACAGCTTTAAAATATATGCTTGGTCACGGTACAGCCCTACGGTGTATTTACGGGGCTAAATATATTTAGGATGCCGAAATTAATTGAACCCCTATATTCTATAAAGCAGATGTCTAGGGTCAGATAGAGGCCAAATTATAAAAAGGAGGTGGGGAAGTGCTTAGACCTTCTTCAAGCTGATGTGTTTCAGCTTTGGGCATCATATGACTTTTTTATGCGAAGGCTCGCCAGTCGCTACATACTCATAACCGCAGGGGACACTGCTTTCAGCTCTCGCCCCCCCTTCCCTCTCCCTTCCTTCCTTCTCCCTCCCCCCCTTCCCCTCCCCTCCCTCTCCCTCCCTCCCTCCCCCCCTTCCCTCTCCCTCCCTTCCCTCTCCCCCCCCCTTCCCTCTCCCTCCTTTCCCTCCTTCCCACTCTCTTTCCTCCCCCCACCTCCCTCCCCCCCCCCTCACACTTTTAGAGTTATCTGGCTATTTTAAAATGCTGCAGATGTGTTCTTTGGGACAGGGATAGGTTGTATATAAGGGAGTCTAGGCTGCATATAATTACATATTTTCATATTTTGCCACAAAACCTCCTACCGATGTTCAGTTAAAAAATTAAAAGAAATAACCGAAAACATAATTTATGCTTACCTGATAAATTCCTTTCTTCTGTAGTGTGATCAGTCCACGGGTCATCATTACTTGTGGGATATTAACTGCTCCCCTACAGGAAGTGCAAGAGGATTCACCCAGCAGAGTTGCTATATAGCTCCTCCCCTCTACGTCACCTCCAGTCATTCGACCAAGGACCAACGAGAAAGGAGAAGCCAAGGGTGTAGTGGTGACTGGAGTATAATTTAAAAAATATTTACCTGCCTTAAAAAACAGGGCGGGCCGTGGACTGATCACACTACAGAAGAAAGGAATTTATCAGGTAAGCATAAATTATGTTTTCTTCTGTTAAGTGTGATCAGTCCACGGGTCATCATTACTTGTGGGATACCAATACCAAAGCAAAAGTACACGGATGACGGGAGGGATAGGCAGGCTCTTTATACAGAAGGAACCACTGCCTGAAGAACCTTTCTCCCAAAAATAGCCTCCGAGGAAGCAAACGTGTCAAATTTGTAAAATTTGGAAAAAGTATGAAGCGAAGACCAAGTTGCAGCCTTGCAAATCTGTTCAACAGAGGCCTCATTCTTAAAGGCCCAAGTGGAAGCCACAGCTCTAGTGGAATGAGCTGTAATTCTTTCAGGAGGCTGCTGTCCAGCAGTCTCATAAGCTAAACAAATTATGCTACGAAGCCAAAAAGAGAGAGAGGTAGCAGAAGCTTTTTGACCTCTCCTCTGACCAGAGTAAACGACAAACAGGGAAGACGTTTGTCGAAAATCTTTAGTTGCCTGTAAATAAAATTTAAGGGCACGAACTACATCCAGATTGTGCAAAAGACGTTCCTTCCTCGAAGAAGGATTTGGGCACAAGGATGGAACAACAATCTCCTGATTGATATTCCTGTTAGTGACTACCTTAGGTAAGAACCCAGGTTTAGTACGCAGAACTACCTTATCCGAGTGAAAAATCAAATAAGGAGAATCACAATGTAAGGCTGATAACTCAGAGACTCTTCGAGCCGAGGAAATAGCCATTAAAAATAGAACTTTCCAAGATAACAACTTTATATCAATGGAATGAAGGGGTTCAAACGGAACACCCTGTAAAACGTTAAGAACAAGGTTTAAACTCCATGGTGGAGCCACAGCTTTAAACACAGGTTTAATCCTGGCCAAAGCCTGACAAAAAGCCTGAACGTCTGGAACTTCTGACAGACGCTTGTGTAACAGAATGGACAGAGCTGAGATCTGTCCCTTTAAGGAACTAGCGGATAACCCCTTTTCTAAACCTTCTTGTAGAAAAGACAATATCCTAGGAATCCTAACCTTACTCCAAGAGTAACCTTTGGATTCGCACCAATATAGGTATTTACGCCATATTTTATGGTAAATCTTTCTGGTAACAGGCTTCCTAGCCTGTATTAAGGTATCAATAACTGACTCAGAAAAAACACGCTTTGATAAGATCAAGCGTTCAATTTCCAAGCAGTCAGCTTCAGAGAAGTTAGATTTTGATGTTTGAAAGGACCCTGAATCAGAAGGTCCTGTCTCAGAGGTAACGACCAAGGTGGACAGAATGACATGTCCACCAGATCTGTATACCAAGTCCTGCGTGGCCATGCAGGCGCTATTAGAATCACTGATGCTTTCTCCTGTTTGATTCTGGCAATCAATCGAGGAAGCATCGGGAAAGGTGGAAACACATAAGCCATCCTGAAGGTCCATGGTGCTGTCAAGACATCTATCAGGACCGCTCCCGGATCCCTGGATCTGGACCCGTAGCGCGGAAGCTTGGCGTTCTGTCGAGACGCCATGAGATCTATCTCTGGTTTGCCCCAACGTCGAAGTATTTGGGCAAAGACCTCTGGATGAAGTTCCCACTCCCCCGGATGAAAAGTCTGACGACTTAAGAAATCCGCCTCCCAGTTCTCCACTCCCGGGATGTGGATTGCAGACAGGTGGCAAGAGTGAGACTCTGCCCAGCGAATTATCTTCGATCCTTCCATCATTGCTAGGGAGCTTCTTGTCCCTCCCTGATGGTTGATATAAGCTACAGTCGTGATGTTGTCCGACTGGAACCTGATGAACCCCCGAGTTGTTAACTGGGGCCAAGCCAGAAGAGCATTGAGGACTGCTCTCAATTCCAGAATGTTTATTGGAAGAAGACTCTCCTCCTGATTCCATAGTCCCTGAGCCTTCAGAGAATTCCAGACAGCGCCCCAACCTAGTAGGCTGGCGTCTGTTGTTACAATTGACCAGTCTGGCCTGCTGAATGGCATTCCCCTGGACAGATGTGGCCGATAAAGCCACCATAGAAGAGAATTTCTGGCCTCTTGATTCAGATTTAGAGTGGAATGAAGGACACGGCATGCATTTTGAAGTTTTGTTAACCTGTCCTCTGTCAGGTAAATCTTCATTTCTACAGAATCTATCAGAGTCCCCAGGAAGGGAACTCTTGTGAGTGGAAAGAGAGAACTTTTCTCTTCGTTCACTTTCCATCCATGCGACCTTAGAAATGCCAGTACTATCTCTGTATGAGATTTGGCAGTTTGAAAGCTTGAAGCTTATATCAGTATGTCGTCTAAGTACGGAGCTACTGAAATTCCTCGCGGTCTTAGTACCGCCAGAAGAGTGCCCAGAACCTTTGTGAAGATTCTTGGAGTCGTAGCCAGTCCGAATGGAAGAGCTACAAACTGGTAATGCCTGTCTAAAAAGGTAAACCTTAGATACCGGTAATGACTTTTGTGAATCGGTATGTGAAGGTAAGCATCCTTTAAATCCACTGTGGTCATGTACTGACCCTCTTGGATCATGGGCAAAATTGTTCGAATAGTTTCCATCTTGAACGATGGAACTCTTAGGAATTTGTTTAGGATCTTTAAATCCAAGATTGGCCTGAAGGTTCCCTCTTTTTTGGGAACTACAAACAGATTTGAGTAAAACCCTTGTCCTTGTTCCAACCGCGGAACTGGATGGATCACTCCCATTAATAAAAGATCTTGTACGCAGCGTAGAAACGCTTCCTTCTTTGTTAGGTTTGTTGACAACCTTGACAGATGAAATCTCCCTCTTGGGGGAGAGGATTTGAAGTCCAGAAGGTATCCCTGAGATATGATCTCTAGCGCCCAGGGATCCTGAACATCTCTTGCCCAAGCCTGGGCGAAGAGGGAAAGTCTGCCCCCCACTAGATCCGGTCCCGGATCGGGGGCCCTCAATTCATGCTGTCTTAGGGGCAGCAGCAGGTTTTCTGGCCTGTTTGCCCCTGTTCCAGGACTGGTTAGGTTTCCAGCCTTGTCTGTAGCGAGCAACAGCTCCTTCCTGTTTTGGTGCAGAGGAAGTTGATGCTGCTCCTGCTTTGAAATTACGAAAGGAACGAAAATTGGACTGTCTAGCCTTGGCTTTGGCCTTGTCCTGAGGCAGGGCATGACCTTTACCTCCTGTAATGTCAGCAATAATCTCTTTCAAGCCGGGCCCGAATAAGGTCTGCCCTTTGAAAGGAATATTAAGCAATTTAGATTTAGACGTAACATCAGCTGACCAGGATTTCAGCCACAGAGCTCTGCGTGCCTGAATGGCGAATCCTGAATTTTTAGCCGCAAGTTTAGTTAAATGTACTACGGCATCTGAAATAAATGAATTAGCTAACTTAAGGAATTTAAGTTTGTGTGTGATGTCATCTAGTGTGGATGATTGAAGTGTCTCTTCCAGAGACTCAAACCAAAATGCTGCTGCAGCCGTGACAGGCGCAATACATGCAAGAGGTTGCAATATAAACCCTTGTTGAACAAACATTTTCTTAAGGTAACCCTCTAATTTTTTATCCATTGGATCTGAAAAAGCACAGCTATCCTCCACTGGGATAGTGGAACGCTTAGCTAAAGTAGAAACTGCTCCCTCCACCTTAGGGACCATTTGCCATAAGTCCCGTGTGGCGGCGTCTATTGGAAACATTTTTCTGAATATAGGAGGGGGTGAGAAAGGCACACCGGGTCTATCCCACTCCTTAGTAACAATGTCAGTAAGTCTCTTAGGTATAGGAAAAACGTCAGTACTCGTCGGTACCGCAAAATATTTATCCAACCTACACATTTTTTCTGGGATTGCAACTGTGTTACAATCATTCAGAGCCGCTAATACCTCCCCTAGTAACACACGGAGGTTCTCAAGCTTAAATTTAAAATTTGAAATGTCTGAGTCCAGTTTATTTGGATCAGAACCGTCACCCACAGAATGAAGCTCTCCGTCTTCACGTTCTGCAAACTGTGACGCAGTATCAGACATGGCCCTTGCATTATCAGCGCACTCTGTTCTCATCCCAGAGTGATCACGTTTACCTCTTAGTTCTGGTAGTTTAGCCAAAACTTCAGTCATAACAGTAGCCATATCTTGTAATGTGATTTGTAATGGCCGCCCAGATGCACTCGGCGCTACAATATCACGCACCTCCTGAGCGGGAGATGCAGGTACTGACACGTGAGGCGAGTTAGTCGGCATAACTCTCCCCTCGTTGTTTGGTGAAATATGTTCAATTTGTACAGATTGACTGTTTTTTAAAGTAGCATCAATACATTTAGTACATAAATTTCTATTGGGCTCCACTTTGGCATTAACACATATAGCACAGAGATATTCCTCTGAATCAGACATGTTTAACACACTAGCAAATAAACAGCAACTTGGAAATACTTTTCAAAGTAATTTACAAATAATATGAAAAACGAACTGTGCCTTTAAGAAGCACAGAAAAATATTATAACAGATAAAATAATTAAGTTATAGCATCAATCTTTGTCAGAATATACAGTTTTAGCAAAGGATTGTTCCCCTCAGCAAATGATAACTAACCCAGGCAGCAGAAAAAAATACACAAATAAACGTTTTTTATATCACAGTCAATACAATCAGCACAGCTCTGCTGTAATGATTACTTCCCTCAAAAAAGGCTTTGGAGATCCCTGAACTCTGTAGAGATGAACCGGATCATGCAGGAAGAAAATGAATCTCTGACTGAGTTTTTTCTGATGCATAGTGAAAGCACCAAAATGGCCCCTCCCCCACACACATAACAGTGAGAGGGATCAGTGAACTGCTCTAATTTAAATCAAAACTATTGCCAAGTGGAAAAATAGTGCCCAAAACATTTTTTCACCCAGTACCTCAGAGAAAAAAACGTTTTTACATGCCAGCAAAAAAACGTTTTACCTCAATAATTAATTGTCATTTAAAACCTATTGCAAGTCCCTGCAAAATAGGTTAAGTCTATGTATACAGTTTAAAAGCCAGAGAAGTACCATTTCCCAGAAAACTGAAGTGTAAAATATACATACATGACAGCCTGATATCAGCTACATCTACTGCATTCAAGGCTGAGTTTACATTATAACGGTATGGCAGGATTTTCTCATCAATTCCATGTCAGAAAATAATAAACTGCTACATACCTCTTTGCAGATTAATCTGCCTGCTGTCCCCTGATCTGAAGTTTACCTCTACTCAGATGGCCGAGAAACAGCAATATGATCTTAACTACTCCGGCTAAAATCATAGAAAAACTCAGGTAGATTCTTCTTCAAATTCTACCAGAGAAGGAATAACACACTAAGGTGCTATTATAAAATAACAAACTTTTGATTGAAGATATAAAAACTAAATATATCACCATAGTCCTCTCACACATCCTATCTAGTCGTTGGGTGCAAGAGAATGACTGGAGGTGACGTAGAGGGGAGGAGCTATATAGCAACTCTGCTGGGTGAATCCTCTTGCACTTCCTGTAGGGGAGCAGTTAATATCCCACAAGTAATGATGACCCGTGGACTGATCACACTTAACAGAAGAAAGGGGCCTTAGTCTGTTCAGAGAGGGGGTAAGTTAAGTGCAGCTTATTATGCAGCTATTGTATCCCGAATCACATGTTATATCTCACTGCAGCGCTTTCCTTAACCTAGAGGTCCAAAACAGGACAACTACAATTTAGAAGCATTGTCTGCTCTGATAACATCTGCAGCGACTTCATCTATGTACCCCCCTCCCCCCCCCCCCAAAACCCTCCGCAATTTCCGGCAGAGTTAGGGAGTCTCTGCCCTTCTCTCTACCACATATATAACCCTCCTATGTTTTGCACACAGCTGTGGACGGCTTTGGAGAAGCCTCTTTATGGTTGGGAGGTTCATGCATTGAAATTGTAGGTATTATAAAGTCTGTGGACTATATTAAGGACAAAAACAAGCCTGCATAGGTTATGATTTGGTCATTGTAATTAGGCTTATTCTAAGTTAGTTGTTTTAATTTGTGTTATTTGTCCTCCTGAGAATGTACTTAGTTAAAATAAGGTAATATACATGGCTAACCAAGGCGCCTTTTGCTTACGATATACTTAAATTCTACAGCTGTGCAGACATGTTTGTTTGGACCCAATATATAAATCTTGATGTATGTCACATGGGCATGTTGCCATGATGTTTCTTTTAGAATTTGTATTTTTGTTTGCCATTCTACCTCAATAAAAATTACTTTAAAAAAAAAAAAAAACAAGAATGTGATACATTTAAAAGGTAAAACAATAATATATCACAAATCTAGCATTATGAAGTTTCAAAATAAGTCTCATGTACCCTCTGCAGGGCAATGCCATATTGTATTGTTCCTAGTCCTCTACAGCACATGGCCAAACAACAAATTTCATAGACGCCCTGCAGGTGCACTGTGTAAGCACATTCATAGTGTTGCCTAGCAACCAGTAAAAAGGAGACTTGCATATGGTTCGAGCAGGATCAAGTTAGCACAGAGGACAATTTATTTAAAAAACTATTTGTACTTAAAAGGGACACTGAACCCAATTTTTTTCTTTAGTGATTCAGATAGAGCATGCAATTTTAAGCAGCTTTCTAATTTACTCCTATTATCAATTTTTCTTCATTCTCTTGCTATCTTTATTTGAAAAAGGCATCCAAGATTTTTTTTTTTGGTACAGTACTCCGGACAGCACTTTTTTTATTGGTGGATGAATTTATCCACCAATCAGCAAAAACAACCCAGGTTGTTCACCAAAAATGGGCCGACATCTAAACTTACATTCTTGCATTTCAAATAAAGATACAAAGAGAATGAAGACAATTTGATAATAGGAGTAAATTAGAAAGTTGCTTAAAATTGCATGCTCTATCTGAATCACGAAAGAAAATAAATTTGGGTTCAGTGTCCCTTTAATTTAAGAACTTGGTTATAAAACTATTAATGTAGCACAATAGTATCAGAAACTTTTAATAAACTGTTTAATATCCCTTTAAAACACAGGTGCAATCTATACTCACAGCACTGATTTATACGTCTGTAACATACATAGGTAATGAAGGGGATAATAAACTAACCACACTCACAGTAGATAAACACACGGTTGCTCAGAACATCCCACAACAGTGATCTAACCCCGGCTTGTCATTACCCACCTAGATAATCAAGGATTCAAATCACATCTGTAAACCACATACACATCAGTGATTTCATACCTTGATATTCTGTAAAACACAAAGGCCTAGATTTGGAGTTTTGTCGGTAACGAGCCGAAAATCTAACGCCCGCGTTTTTCTGGCCGCACCATAAAAATAACTCTGGTATCGAGAGTCCACATAAAGGCTGCGTTAGGCTCCAAAAAAGGAGCGTAGAGCATTTTTAACGCAGCTTCAACTCTCGATACCAGAGTTGCTTACGGACGCGGCCAGCCTCAAAAACGTGCTCGTGCACGATTCCCCCATAGGAAACAATGGGGCTGTTTGAGCTGAAAAAAAACCTAACACCTGCAAAACAGCCGCGTTCAGCTCCTAACGCAGCCCCATTGTTTGCTATGCGGTAACCCTTCCGACGTCTGCACTTAACACTCTAACATGTACCCCGAGTCTAAACACCCCTAACCTTACACTTATTAACCCCTAATCTGCCGCCCCCGCTATCGCTGACCCCCTGCATATTATTTTTAACCCCTAATCTGCCGCTCCGTAAACCGCCGCTACTTACATTATCCCTATGTACCCCTAATCTGCTGCCCTAACATCGCCGACCCCTATATTATATTTATTAACCCCTAATCTGCCCCCCACAACGTCGCCTCCACCTGCCTACACTTATTAACCCCTAATCTGCCGACCGGACCTGAGCGCTACTATAATAAAGTTATTAACCCCTAATCCGCCTCACTAACCCTATCATAAATAGTATTAACCCCTAATCTGCCCTCCCTAACATCGCCGACACCTAACTTCAATTATTAACCCCTAATCTGCCGACCGAATCTCGCCGCTATTCTAATAAATGTATTAACCCCTAAAGCTAAGTCTAACCCTAATACTAACACCCCCCTAAGTTAAATATAATTTAAATCTAACAAAATTAATTAACTCTTAAATAAATTATTCCTATTTAAAGCTAAATACTTACCTGTAAAATAAATCCTAATATAGCTGCAATATAAATTATAATTATATTATAGCTATTTTAGGATTTATATTTATTTTACAGGTAACTTTGTATTTATTTTAACCAGGTACAATAGCTATTAAATAGTTAAGAACTATTTAATAGCTAAAATAGTTAAAATAATTACAAAATTACCTGTAAAATAAATCCTAACCTAAGTTACAAATAAACCTAACACTAGACTATCAATAAATTAATTAAATAAACTACCTACAATTAACCTAACACTACACTATCAATAAATTAATTAAATACAATTGCTACAAATAAATACAATTAAATAAACTAGCTAAAGTACAAAAAATAACAAAGAACTAAGTTACAAAAAATAAAAAAATATTTACAAACATAAGAAAAATATTACAATTTTAAAATAATTACACCTACTCTAAGCCCCCTAATAAAATAACAAAGCCCCCCAAAATAAAAAAATGCCCTACCCTATTCTAAATTACTAAAGTTCAAAGCTCTTTTACCTTACCAGCCCTGAACAGGGCCCTTTGCGGGCATGCCCCAAGAAGTTCAGCTCTTTTGCCTGTAAAAAAAAACATACAATACCCAAGCCCCCCAACATTACAACCCACCACCCACATACCCCTAATCTAACCCAAACCCCCCTTAAATAAACCTAACACTAAGCCCCTGAAGATCATCCTACCTTGTCTTCACCATAGCAGGTTCACCGATCGGTCCAGAAGAGCTCCTCCGATGTCCTTATCCAAGCCCAAGCGGGGGGCTGAAGAGGTCCATGATCCGGCTGAAGTCTTCATCCAAGCGGGGCAGAAGAGTTCTTCCATCCGATTGAAGTCTTCATCCAAGCGGCATCCATCCGGAGCGAAGCGGCAGCATCCTGAAGACCTCCACCGTGGAACATCCATCCTGGCCGACGACTGAACGACGAATGACGGTTCCTTTAAATGACGTCATCCAAGATGGCGTCCTTCGAATTCCGATTGGCTGATAGGATTCTATCAGCCAATCGGAATTAAGGTAGGAATATTCTGATTGGCTGATGGAATCAGCCAATCAGATTCAAGTTCAATCCGATTGGCTGATCCAATCAGCCAATCAGATTGAGCTTGCATTCTATTGGCTGATCGGAACAGCCAATAGAATGCAAGCTCAATCTGATCGGATCAGCCAATCGGATTGAACTTGATTCTGATTGGCTGATTCCATCAGCCAATCAGAATATTCCTACCTTAATTCCGATTGGCTGATAGAATCCTATCAGCCAATCGGAATTCGAGGGACGCCATCTTGGATGACGTCATTTAAAGGAACCGTCATTCGTCGTTCAGTCGTCGGCCAGGATGGATGTTCCGCGGTGGAGGTCTTCAGGATGCTGCCGCTTCGCTCCGGATGGATGCCGCTTGGATGAAGACTTCAATCGGATGGAAGAACTCTTCTGCCCCGCTTGGATGAAGACTTCAGCCGGATCATGGACCTCTTCAGCCCCCCGCTTGGGCTTGGATCAGGACATCGGAGGAGCTCTTCTGGACCGATCGGTGAACCTGCTATGGTGAAGACAAGGTAGGATGATCTTCAGGGGCTTAGTGTTAGGTTTATTTAAGGGGGGTTTGGGTTAGATTAGGGGTATGTGGGTGGTGGGTTGTAATGTTGGGGGGCTTGGGTATTGTATGTTTTTTTTTTACAGGCAAAAGAGCTGAACTTCTTGGGGCATGCCCCGCAAAGGGCCCTGTTCAGGGCTGGTAAGGTAAAAGAGCTTTGAACTTTAGTAATTTAGAATAGGGTAGGGAATTTTTTTATTTTGGGGGGCTTTGTTATTTTATTAGGGGGCTTAGAGTAGGTGTAATTAGTTTAAAATTGTTGTAATATTTTTCTTATGTTTGTAAATATTTTTTTATTTTTTGTAACTTAGTTCTTTGTTATTTTTTGTACTTTAGCTAGTTTATTTAATTGTATTTATTTGTAGCAATTGTATTTAATTAATTTATTGATAGTGTAGTGTTAGGTTAATTGTAGGTAATTGTAGGTAGTTTATTTAATTAATTAATTTATTGATAGTCTAGTGTTAGGTTTATTTGTAACTTAGGTTAGGATTTATTTTACAGGTAATTTTGTAATTATTTTAACTATTTTAGCTATTAAATAGTTCTTAACTATTTAATAGCTATTGTACCTGGTTAAAATAAATACAAAGTTACCTGTAAAATAAATATAAATCCTAAAATAGCTATAATATAATTATAATTTATATTGTAGCTATATTAGGATTTATTTTACAGGTAAGTATTTAGCTTTAAATAGGAATAATTTATTTAATAAGAGTTAATTAATTTCGTTAGATTTAAATTATATTTAACTTAGGGGGGGTGTTAGTATTAGGGTTAGACTTAGCTTTAGGGGTTAATACATTTATTAGAATAGCGGCGAGATTCGGTCGGCAGATTAGGGGTTAATAATTGAAGTTAGGTGTCGGCGATGTTAGGGAGGGCAGATTAGGGGTTAATACTATTTATGATAGGGTTAGTGAGGCGGATTAGGGGTTAATAACTTTATTATAGTAGCGCTCAGGTCCGGTCGGCAGATTAGGGGTTAATAAGTGTAGGCAGGTGGAGGCGACGTTGAGGGGGGCAGATTAGGGGTTAATAAATATAATAAAGGGGTCGGCGGTGTTAGGGGCAGCAGATTAGGGGTACATAAGGATAACGTAGGTGGCGGCGCTTTGCGGTCGGCAGATTAGGGGTTAATAAGTGTAGGCAGGTGGAGGCGACGTTGAGGGGGGCAGATTAGGGGTTAATAAATATAATATAGGGGTCGGCGGTGTTAGGGGCAGCAGATTAGGGGTACATAAGTATAACGTAGGTGGCGGTCGGCAGATTAGGGGGTTAAAAAAATTTAATCGAGTGGCGGCGATGTGGGGGGACCTCGGTTTAGGGGTACATAGGTAGTTTATGGGTGTTAGTGTACTTTAGAGCACAGTAGTTAAGAGCTTTATAAACCGGCGTTAGCCCAGAAAGCTCTTAACTACTGACTTTTTTCCTGCGGCTGGAGTTTTGTCGTTAGATGTCTAACGCTCACTTCAGAAACGACTCTAAATACCGGAGTTAGAAAGATCCCATTGAAAAGATAGGATACGCAATTGACGTAAGGGGATCTGCGGTATGGAAAAGTCGCGGCTGGAAAGTGAGCGTTAGACCCTATTTTGAGTGACTCCAAATACCGGCGGTAGCCTAAAACCAGCGTTAGGAGCCTCTAACGCTGGTTTTCACGGCTACCGCCAAACTAAAAAATCTAGGCCAAAGAAAGCTGTAGCTGTCCAGGGAGCAAAATCAAAGCATTTTCTCAGGTGCCAGAGCTCTGTTTCATCGAACTCTTTAGGTGCTGGGGTAAATCTCGCCCTTGGTAGTGCAATTACAGGTTTGTGTCTAGTTATAAGCTTAAAACATAAATAGTAAAGAGTTTAATAAAGTTCAGGCTAAAGTATTTATTAAAGGGACATAATACTCATATGCTAAATCACTTGAAACTGATGCAGTATAACTGTAAAAAGCTGACAGGAAAATATCACCTGAGCATCTCTATGTAAAAAAGGAAGATATTTTACCTCACAATCTCCTCATCTCAGCAGAGTAAGATCTGTGTAAAAAGTTATACTCAGCTGCTCCCAGCTGCAGGTAAAAATAAAAAAAAAATGAAGAAATGAACAGCAGCCAATCAGCATCAGCAGTGCTGAGGTCATGAACTCTTACTGTGATCTCATGAGATTTGACTTAACTCTCATGAGATTTCATAGTAAGCTTCCTTTACCTGATTGGTGAAATAATATGAGAGTTCACAAGGCTCATCCTTTCAGCTGTCCCAGGACAGACACACTAAAATGCTGCTTAGAAATCCTTTACAATGGGAGGTGGCTACTGAGGAACTTTTGAGGTAAAATATCTTTCTTTTTTACATAGAGATGTTCAGGAGATATTTTCTAGTCAACTTTTTACAGCTATGCTGCATCACTTTCAAGTGTTTAAACATTTGGGTATTATGGCCCTTTAAATAAAAGTAAATAAAATGTCAGTGATGAGCCATATAATATCCCTGTACTACAGACTTTTTTTTAGTGTTTTGCACTCATTGCATTTAGACTTGGATTTAATTTCTACATAGATTATATCACAATCCCCTACAAATAACAGGTGTTTTTTAATCTGTGTGTTTTATTAGGAGATGAGGCTCTAAAAAGTGTCTCCCTCTCCCATGTTAAAAACCTCCCTGTACCTAGTGGGGCAGATCATCTGTATCCCTCAGACACATCACACACGTGCACTCACCTGTACTAATATTGTCACAGATTTCCTGCTTCACAGCTTCCTGCTGACTCTTTACATACAGATCATTTGTTTGTTCAGCATCAAGTGTGACTTCAGTCTTAACATCACCTGCATAGATCATATAAATATGGTCTCATTTTAGCACTGCACAAGGAAGTTGTAATATCTGAATGTCACACACGTAAACTCACCTGTGCCTCAGTCCCTCAGACACATCACACATGTACTCACATATGCACCGAATCCCTAAACTTATGAGCACAACTGTGTATATATATATATATATATATATATATATATACACACACATACTCACATACACACACACACACACAGTATATATATTTGTTTTTGTATGTGTGTACATGTATGTATGTGTATATATATATATATATATAAATATTTTTTTATTTATTTTGCATTATTTATTTATGTGTGTGTAAATATTTATTTATTTATAGATATATACACATCTAAACACACACATCTATATACTGTATGTATAGGTGGTGTGTATATATATATATATATATATATATATATATATATATATATATATATATAATTAAACAAACAAACATCAGTTATATATAGAAATATTTATTTAAGAATAAATAGAACATATTCTGCTATGTGAAGAACACTGGAATGTGAAATAATATTTCATGTCAGGACAGCGTACTTTGGTTAAATGTAGTTGGGTTTGTGCGTGATAGGTTGGTAGTTCCCTCACACTTTTTCCGCTACATTGAAGTCTATAGGGGAATCCGTTAACATAGGTACAGTTTGTGACTACACCTTGCTAGTTATGCAGGTTAGTCACCCAAGAAAAAAATGCTTATATGCACTGAGATAATATTTTGAGTTATGAATTATAGATTACTGATAACGTCAAAAATACACGTATAATGGTATTTAAAATATAACTTTTATTAGTATCTTATATTAAAAAAGACAGCTTGTGGATGATGATGCTGCCCTCAAAAATTAAAAGCACACTCACTGTGTTAGTTCAATTAACAGCTTATGCTTTTATCTAGGAAAATTGTAACAGAGCTTAGTATTGCTAATCGCGGTAGATTACAGAGGATCAGTATACTATAGAGTATTACTGAGTGATCAAATCTTCTTTGAAATTTTTAAGCTCTTTAATGATTCCTTTATTATTGTACCCAACTATATAGAGATCATCTTACGCTGAGTAAACACCTGCTTGACAGATAACAGTCTAAAACTGCTGATATAGCTTAGGTTGTAGGGATAGTCCTAGTGGTAACAAATATGTGATTGCTTAGTAGATAATTATAATACTACTCGGTATACATAGAATTGCCTTGGATATACTGACATTACAAGTATCAATCTTTAATGTTTACTAAATTATTGTGGCCCCCTGGATTGTATTGTTCCACCCAGTAAAGGGCTTCTTATAATATACTGTTCATGAGAGAATGTAGGAGTATGTCGAGCACTATATAGCTCAGTTTTATCTAAGCTCAAGTTTAGAGGCAAATCCTTTATTACTGATATTATAATACCGCCTGGAGCTGTGGCACATAACCACTTCTAAATACACAGAGTCTTTGTCTGTATTGTGCACTAGCCCCCACCAGTCTATAGCCAGGTGATATTACTATGTCTGGCTAAATTCGGTTTAGGTATTTATAGTAGGTATTTAGCGTGATTACATATATCTAGGCATAGAAGCCTTAAGCGACTGAGTCTATATAGTTATGAATAATCTAATACCAACTACAATTGTAACACACAATTACTTCAAGATGACCAGAGCCTTACGCTATATTGAATACTAACAACCACCGTGCTGAAGTTAGATTGGATTACTGTATCTGGCTAGAATTTGTATAAGTACTTAAAGTGGTTTAGGTATTAAGCGTGAATAAATGTATCTAGGCATAAAAGCCTTTAGCGACTAGATTAGTATCATTGTTAATATTCTATTACCACTTGAAATTATGACACTCGATTACTTCGAGATAAACTAATTCTAGCTTTGTATAGACATTAACTCCCACCGCACTGGAGCTAAATTATATTGCCGTGACCAGTTAAACTTGATTTTACTATTTTTGTAGTTCGGTATTTTAGCTTAGGTACTTATATCTGAGCACAAGAGCCTATAGCGACTAAGTCTAGATTTGTTTGCTAATAATTCAGCATGCTGTTATTTCAAATAAATATTGCACAAGTGAGGCTGATTAAAACAAGGAGACCCCTGACGCGGCGTTTCACTAACGCTTCCTCAGAGGGGTTACGCGGGCCGACTAACATCCGGTCTTATATACCCGTATGTCCATTTGCCTATTGGTTGGAGTACATGTCAATCAGCCTAAGTGACGTGGAATTTCTAGAGTAGTTATCCGACGATAGGGAAACATAGTTACAAATGGTAAACTGTGTGATATTATTGTATCGGTATGTATATGTTATATATTGTTTAAAAGTTGTGTTAAACGATCATGCTTTAGATATTAAAGGTATACCTGATTGCAGTGACAAAGTTTATCTTATTCAAAAATTATATTACCTACGATCCCAGTTTAACTGAGATGTTGACAGGAGAAGAGACCAAAGGAAAAAGGAAGAGAAAAAGATATACCCAAGGATGCTGATACCGGACAAGTATATTCTGTCCGGCTGATGAGAATTGAGAGTGTGGAATTATTTGGTTAGAGTTATATTAATGGATTGATGTTAATGCTTAACATTGCAATAAAAACAATGAAATCGTGTGTGTTTTTTTAAAAATAAAAAAAATTAATAAATAATAATTTTAAAAATAATAAAAATAAAATATTTAAAATTGTGTGTTAGTGATCAATAAAACTGTACTTAAGTGTAGTGCCACTGGGTGTTAGTATTTTAATTACATATAAATTCTGTGTTGGAAAATATATTTGAAAAGTGGAGTGAAATAGTCTTAACGTGTAAGAAATAAACAAATTATATTGTGGCAATGTGAACAGTACCTTTGTGCTTTATATACCTGCTGATTGATAACTATCTAAGTATAACTCT
This sequence comes from Bombina bombina, assembly GCF_027579735.1. Taxonomy (NCBI): domain Eukaryota; kingdom Metazoa; phylum Chordata; class Amphibia; order Anura; family Bombinatoridae; genus Bombina; species Bombina bombina. The sequence goes on from NC_069502.1 coordinate 851,131,862, forward strand.
GAGGGTTCAGTTGACTTAAGGTCAAACATAAAAGAATATGTGCTATGTGCAAAAAGTAAAATAAGTGACTTGCAGTTCGTTTAAGTGACTTACTTACAGAGTGATTTAATATAAATTTAACTCCTGACATGAAGGATGATATATTAAATGTGGGAAATAAGTTCTATCACCCTTTATGGTTAAAAAGAAATTACTGTATTGTATTCATTGAGACTTATTGTGTTTTGTTCTAATCTGTTGAAGTGATTTTAATTTTTATGTGTAGGATACTGGGACTGATTTACAAATATACATGATAGTTGTTATGGTCATTTAGTCCATATGGTTTTACACTATTAAGTAGGTGTATCCACCTACACTCCATTTTCAACAGTGTTTGTTCAAGGTTTCCTCCTCTTATTCCTAGAGTGGCCTTTTGTAATACTGAGAATTTGAGTAGGGAGTCATTACTATTATGTTTGTGATAAAAATGTTTGGCAACACTGGTTATCTGTCTGTTTTTCTCCAGGTCCTTTTGAGCATTTTTTATGTTTCTGCTGTGTTCCATTATTCTAGTTCTGGCCTGGCGTGTTGTCATCCCAACATAGAATAGTTGACATGGACACTGGAGGACATACACAACTCCTGCTGTGGTGCAGGAGAAATGTGCCAACAGTGCATGTTGGATTCCATATTTGTCGGTTATTTCCTTTATTTTCCACACTTTTGGACATGTACTGCATGTTCCACATGGGAACATGCCTTTGGATTGACATGCTCTCTTTGGCATGTGAGTGTAATGGCTTGAGACTAGAGTATCTTTCAGATTTCTGGGTCTTTTATACCCTATGGATACTCTATCTCCAATCTGGCTTGAAAGTAGCGGATCATTTTGTAGTATATGCCAGTGTTCATTCATAATTTTGGTTATTTGTTTCATTTGTGGGTTGTATGATGTTATCAGTCTAGGTTTATTGTCTGTCTTTTTCTGCCTCGGTTGTAATAGCGTTTGACGATCTGTACACATAGCTAACGTTTTTGCTTTTTTGATGGAGCACACAAGTGCCCATGCACCCTGTACCCTGAAAGCTATTCCCAAAGGGGAATTTATTAGGTTACGTAGAAATTGTTCTGACCTAGGTACATTCAGGCAAGAAGCAACAAAATTATCAACTAGACTCCAGGATCGTGGCTATAGTAAACGCTCCATCAAAAAAGCAAAAACGTTAGCTATGTGTACAGATCGTCAAACGCTATTACAACCGAGGCAGAAAAAGACAGACAATAAACCTAGACTGATAACATCATACAACCCACAAATGAAACAAATAACCAAAATTATGAATGAACACTGGCATATACTACAAAATGATCCGCTACTTTCAAGCCAGATTGGAGATAGAGTATCCATAGGGTATAAAAGACCCAGAAATCTGAAAGATACTCTAGTCTCAAGCCATTACACTCACATGCCAAAGAGAGCATGTCAATCCAAAGGCATGTTCCCATGTGGAACATGCAGTACATGTCCAAAAGTGTGGAAAATAAAGGAAATAACCGACAAATATGGAATCCAACATGCACTGTTGGCACATTTCTCCTGCACCACAGCAGGAGTTGTGTATGTCCTCCAGTGTCCATGTCAACTATTCTATGTTGGGATGACAACACGCCAGGCCAGAACTAGAATAATGGAACACAGCAGAAACATAAAAAATGCTCAAAAGGACCTGGAGAAAAACAGACAGATAACCAGTGTTGCCAAACATTTTTATCACAAACATAATAGTAATGACTCCCTACTCAAATTCTCAGTATTACAAAAGGCCACTCTAGGAATAAGAGGAGGAAACCTTGAACAAACACTGTTGAAAATGGAGTGTAGGTGGATACACCTACTTAATAGTGTAAAACCATATGGACTAAATGACCATAACAACTATCATGTATATTTGTAAATCAGTCCCAGTATCCTACACATAAAAATTAAAATCACTTCAACAGATTAGAACAAAACACAATAAGTCTCAATGAATACAATACAGTAATTTCTTTTTAACCATAAAGGGTGATAGAACTTATTTCCCACATTTAATATATCATCCTTCATGTCACGAGTTAAATTTATATTAAATCACTCTGTAAGTAAGTCACTTAAACGAACTGCAAGTCACTTATTTTACTTTTTGCACATAGCACATATTCTTTTATGTTTGACCTTAAGTCAACTGAACCCTCAGAGTTATACTTAGATAGTTATCAATCAGCAGGTATATAAAGCACAAAGGTACTGTTCACATTGCCACAATATAATTTGTTTATTTCTTACACGTTAAGACTATTTCACTCCACTTTTCAAATATATTTTCCAACACAGAATTTATATGTAATTAAAATACTAACACCCAGTGGCACTACACTTAAGTACAGTTTTATTGATCACTAACACACAATTTTAAATATTTTATTTTTATTATTTTTAAAATTATTATTTATTAATTTTTTTTATTTTTAAAAAAAACACACACGATTTCATTGTTTTTATTGCAATGTTAAGCATTAACATCAATCCATTAATATAACTCTAACCAAATAATTCCACACTCTCAATTCTCATCAGCCGGACAGAATATACTTGTCCGGTATCAGCATCCTTGGGTATATCTTTTTCTCTTCCTTTTTCCTTTGGTCTCTTCTCCTGTCAACATCTCAGTTAAACTGGGATCGTAGGTAATATAATTTTTGAATAAGATAAACTTTGTCACTGCAATCAGGTATACCTTTAATATCTAAAGCATGATCGTTTAACACAACTTTTAAACAATATATAACATATACATACCGATACAATAATATCACACAGTTTACCATTTGTAACTATGTTTCCCTATCGTCGGATAACTACTCTAGAAATTCCACGTCACTTAGGCTGATTGACATGTACTCCAACCAATAGGCAAATGGACATACGGGTATATAAGACCGGATGTTAGTCGGCCCGCGTAACCCCTCTGAGGAAGCGTTAGTGAAACGCCGCGTCAGGGGTCTCCTTGTTTTAATCAGCCTCACTTGTGCAATATTTATTTGAAATAACAGCATGCTGAATTATTAGCAAACAAATCTAGACTTAGTCGCTATAGGCTCTTGTGCTCAGATATAAGTACCTAAGCTAAAATACCGAACTACAAAAATAGTAAAATCAAGTTTAACTGGTCACGGCAATATAATTTAGCTCCAGTGCGGTGGGAGTTAATGTCTATACAAAGCTAGAATTAGTTTATCTCGAAGTAATCGAGTGTCATAATTTCAAGTGGTAATAGAATATTAACAATGATACTAATCTAGTCGCTAAAGGCTTTTATGCCTAGATACATTTATTCACGCTTAATACCTAAACCACTTTAAGTACTTATACAAATTCTAGCCAGATACAGTAATCCAATCTAACTTCAGCACGGTGGTTGTTAGTATTCAATATAGCGTAAGGCTCTGGTCATCTTGAAGTAATTGTGTGTTACAATTGTAGTTGGTATTAGATTATTCATAACTATATAGACTCAGTCGCTTAAGGCTTCTATGCCTAGATATATGTAATCACGCTAAATACCTACTATAAATACCTAAACCGAATTTAGCCAGACATAGTAATATCACCTGGCTATAGACTGGTGGGGGCTAGTGCACAATACAGACAAAGACTCTGTGTATTTAGAAGTGGTTATGTGCCACAGCTCCAGGCGGTATTATAATATCAGTAATAAAGGATTTGCCTCTAAACTTGAGCTTAGATAAAACTGAGCTATATAGTGCTCGACATACTCCTACATTCTCTCATGAACAGTATATTATAAGAAGCCCTTTACTGGGTGGAACAATACAATCCAGGGGGCCACAATAATTTAGTAAACATTAAAGATTGATACTTGTAATGTCAGTATATCCAAGGCAATTCTATGTATACCGAGTAGTATTATAATTATCTACTAAGCAATCACATATTTGTTACCACTAGGACTATCCCTACAACCTAAGCTATATCAGCAGTTTTAGACTGTTATCTGTCAAGCAGGTGTTTACTCAGCGTAAGATGATCTCTATATAGTTGGGTACAATAATAAAGGAATCATTAAAGAGCTTAAAAATTTCAAAGAAGATTTGATCACTCAGTAATACTCTATAGTATACTGATCCTCTGTAATCTACCGCGATTAGCAATACTAAGCTCTGTTACAATTTTCCTAGATAAAAGCATAAGCTGTTAATTGAACTAACACAGTGAGTGTGCTTTTAATTTTTGAGGGCAGCATCATCATCCACAAGCTGTCTTTTTTAATATAAGATACTAATAAAAGTTATATTTTAAATACCATTATACGTGTATTTTTGACGTCATCAGTAATCTATAATTCATAACTCAAAATATTATCTCAGTGCATATAAGCATTTTTTTCTTGGGTGACTAACCTGCATAACTAGCAAGGTGTAGTCACAAACTGTACCTATTGTATTTTCTATGCTTACGCACTGCTCCTTGGGTGTTGAAAAATAAAAACTGATACATTATATTTACAATATTGCATAACACCCAAGTAGTAATATTATACATTCTATTACTATATAGGTTCCAACCCTTTCCTCTTAGAATCCGTTAACATGGTTGCAATATTTGCGGTTTGGCTTTTTGCACGTCAGGTTAACGCTTGTGTGAAAACTTTTTACTATTAATTTGTAATACCCAACGTATGCAAAAAGCTTACTTCTAGCAAAGTTAAGGTGCGAGCGGAAGCGATAAATAGCGCTCAACTCGTAATCTAGCCCATAGAGAGCTCAATCTTTGTTCTGCTGATTTATAAACACAAACCCATTGGTTACGGCAGTCTTGTAACTGCTTGCAGGGTCTGGGCCACCATGCTGTACACTCTCTGACAGAGCTGCTGTATGGGCTGTGCACTGTATGTAACGTCTCTGAGCAGATGATCTTCCTGAAGACCATTAACCCTCAGATTAGCCATATGGCATGCTGGGAACTATAAATATCATGCTGTACACAATTAATAGCGCAATTGGAGATGCTGGGACCCAGAATGGTCATCCCCAGGCCTGATTTATAAGGTGCCGTTGGTGCCCAGTATCATAAAGCTCTGCACTATAACCAGCTTGTTGGTATCTTACTATTTACACCCATTCAATGTTCTATCCTATTACAGACTGAATACTGTTTATCCTAAATGTTAGTCTGTTATCCAAAATATCAATAAAATAGCCATTCTGATGTGTGTTTTTCAATGTCAGTCTTTTGTGGTTATTAAACATACTTCTTTTGTGATCCAATATGTAATATGATAGTAAAAAATTATATTTGTGTCTTGATCACTATATGGCAGCAGCGTTTTCAAGGCTTGATATTGTTGAAAACCAGTGTTCCCATATAGAGCTCAACAAGCACGCTCCTGAGACTAACTAGGTATGCTTGTCCTTGGAAGGGAAAATCCGATATGTAAAACCTTATAAATCTGCTGATCTTGCACTGGGATTAATGGAATATTCTAGTGCTAACTATTCTGGTGCTCTGAGACTGGTATTATTTACATGTCTACAGTGTCCATCTGGAAGCATATGAGGCCTCCTATTGGTGTGTATGTTATGTGCATGTGCTTGATGCAACAATCAGAGGCTAGATATATGCCGAGATTGGCGCTGTGTGTGTGCTCCTGCATGAATCTCTCAGTGATAAAATAAAGACTAATCAGCCTTTTAACAGACAGTATATTGTTGTTATTTAAACTATCCAGGGACTACAGAGCTACACAATAGCTTGCTCTATAATGTCCCTTAATCTCCTGATCCTGATCATGTAATATATCCCTGTGTGTTATTCCACTTCACAGCTTACTGAGCCCCACATTATATGTTCTCACTTTATCTAGTGAGTATTTGTTCATTGTACTCAGTTAGTTAAAAACGATAGAACAGAAAGAGGCGCTGCATGTGCAAATCAATAGCGCAAGATGTATCATGCACAGTGAGAAAACACAGGGAACTCACATGTAACAGTGGCACTAAGTTGTGCCTGTAGGTGCAGGCTGGATTTTATCAGCAATCCAGCTAGCTGAACTCCGGTGGAACTGGAACTCCAGAGGCTCAGGAACACAGGATGTGCAGTGGAGTAAAGTGAGAGGGCAGACAACCCTCTTGGTAGCGTGGACTGGGAGATAAACACTGAAAGTTTAAAAGATACCAAATGGATTTATTTAAAAATATATAAAAACCATAGTTAAAAACAACTCGTGCTGGGGCGTGTCTACGCAGCAGAGATAATGGGTCGCATTTTCTGAAGCTCCATGTGGGATCTACAGAATCCATTAGTTATCTCCAGATCTAACTGCCATCCAACTACATAAACAACACAGGTGGGACTAATGATCCAAGTTGATCTGCTATATATGACTACTGCTACATAATTGTACCCCAAAACCGGTTTGAGCTAAGTGCATGACAGATCGCAGCCTACTGTAAACACCTTCATTATTCTCCCCCCCCGGCCTGGGTTTTGTGCCAAACTATGACCATGCAGGTGAGGGAGGATCTCCGCAAATCAATATGCTCTATTATCATGGAAATGGAACAAAAAATGCATCACAACTTAGCTGACTTAAGATGATGCCTTATTATCGGAGTGACCCAGGGCCTGTTATGTCACCAAGCACTCTGACATATGAGTCTACAGAACCACAGCATGTTCTGATTGCAGAACCCCTGCAGCGTAGTCTCTATGAAGCAGGAGAAGGGAAAGAAATGCAATATACAAACAGTCAGGAGATGGACTTATCATTGGCTTTTTTCTTTCCGGAGAGCTATGAAAATCATCAAGAAGCTAACGCAGAGTATGTGGATAATCAGAGGGAGATGGTGTGTGCCATACTGGAAGCAAATAACACATTGGCACCTGATGCTATGTGCACACGGGATATCCAGGTGACAGAACGAGATGTGTCCGTGGCGACTCTCTGGGAAGTTGCGGCCGAACTCCTGAGGTGTGGTGTGGATACCTCCGGTCGTTTAAAGTTGCGGCTGGTGTCGCCTTCAGATAATCAGAGAAGCTCAGATATCTTAGCTCCGGTTGGAGTACGCCGTTTTGTGGCTGAAGCGTGTGACTTTGTGTTTGGGGTGTCGTTAATGGACATGGATGGTCTGGTCGCTCTAGCCACTATAATATTTAGGTCCACTTACATTTCAAAAGGCCTGTCACTTGTATTAGGTTCAGACACGCTGAGACAACGAGCAATGTTTTCAGTTACTTTTTCTCAAAGCGGCATAGGATGAAGTCTCTATTAATGACAGATTTAAAGTATATATACCCCATAACACTGTATTTTCAATCTTATCTCTTATGTTTAGTTTAATAGTTTATGTTTATTAAAGTTATCATACCTAATTATTTTATTACTAAAGTTATATTGACTGTTCTATGTCAGTTCAGGTTTTTCATGTATAACCACCCTACTAGTGGGGACTATTATTGGGAATTATGCCAGTTCTGGCTTCACATGCATAACCATACTACTAATAGGGATAGTTACTGGTAATTATGTCTAATACAGTATGTGTAGTATTTGTACCTCACTAGGGTTTTTGAGACTAGCTTATATGTCATATCTTTGTTTAAGCTGTGAATTGTGGGCTGCCCAGTAAGCATTTATGGGGAATTAAAAAAAAGAAAATATGTGTCTGCTAGTAAAACAATTAGGTGGGGGTCCTACTCTAATATATCTATCACAATTGTGGACAATATACAAGGTCTCATATATTATAAGTATCTGTACTCCTAGACTTCCTTCCTCCTATTATCTTGGACACACATCATATGTATTTTAATATTTAACTTTTTATGTTTGCCTATATAGGTGTATGTCTAGCTGAAATAATTCTTTCATCAGTTAAAAACCCAGGTTAATATTGCAGTTATATGAAATTTCACTATTTCATTAGGTCTGTAACAGACTGGGCATCCATCTCATGTACACTATACAATTATAGTTGCCAGTTGAATTCCCCACCAGTAATTTAGAGTCCAGAGAAAACACGACGACTGGAGGGTTCTACAAGTATAACAACGGCACACATTTACATATAGTAGTATCTAATGTGACATGCTTGGTAATCCTAGTGGTGGGTTGTCAGAAACAGTCACTGCTATTAGCTTATTCTGGTACAAAGACTTGCATACGTAACAGGACTTTAGAGATTGTAATTAAAATTAGGGCCCCCAACATTTATGCCTGTCCCTGAGTTGCTTTATCTCTTTATCTATGCAGATTGGAGTAACAACACATGGCTAAGGGACTTGTAAATATATGCCCATTGTAGAGTAACCTCCCTCCATACTCACTATATACTTTTCGCTTATATATATATATATATATATATATATATATATATATATATATATATATATATATATATATATATATATATATATATATATATATATATATATATATATATATATATATATATATATATATATATATATATATATATATATATATATATATATATATATATATATATATGTCATATGTATGCCCAGCTGGTTCACTGGGTTAATTTCCTAGCGGCTTGTGCCCGCTGATGTTCCTGAGTCATAAGACTAAGAACCTCTCCAATATTCATATATATTTATACTTGTAGCATCATAATACAATATATCATAATATTAGGTAGCAAACCATATCTTTGAGGTTCCATAATATTTTCAATATGCTAACATAAAAATGTAAGGTAATAGTTAAATATTGATCTTTCCATGATACATTGCTCTTCACAAACATATTGTGAATATCTACATTGTCTAAATGAGATGCATTGTAATAGTCTTATTCCGATGTTATTATTGTGTTAAAGCCTATGTTGTATTACATAACTTTGCCTTAATAAAAATTATATATAAAAAGAAAACCATCATGCTTATTCCAGTGTAATCTGTAGCATAAGATTAGAGAAACTATGCAACGTGTTTCTCGGTAGAACCGTTTCATCAGGCATATTAAATTAATGTGAATAGTCCCCTTATATAGAGCTATGCTACCAAAAGGTGAAATATAACCCCTCCCCTACCAATAATCAAACAACTCAATCAATCAACCTTCGTCTCAACAAGACCAAATTGTTGCACCTGTATAGATACAAAACAATGAAGCAAAAAATAAATATGTAAATACAAACGATGTTGAACGCTCTCAAAGTGTGTAGAAATATTAACAAAACATTTTGAAGGTAGATTTAAACTACCACCGTGTTAATCGCTCAGTTTCAATGAGCACCATTTGCTGCCGCTATGCAAACAAGCTTTACGGTCGAAAGTAACATGCTTTATTAAAAGTTTTATTAAATTCATATTGCGGGGGTCCCATACATAGTGTGATGCATAAATACTAGATTGCTTACCTATTGGGTAATATACTGAAATACAGGTCAACGATCGACATTACAACGATACTAGTGTCCCACATCATTACAAACACCGGACCAGTGACACACAGCAAGACTCCGCCAACAAAATGTGTAGTGATTGGTTCCGTGCTGATGACATATCGTTATATGCAAGTATTTACATGACTAACAAGTTGTTAACACATTCTTTCTATGTACATCACTGATATTGATCTGTCTCACACTTTTATTATGATATATCTACTCTATGTATCCTACTGTGTTAACAACTTGTTAATCATGTAAATACTTACATATAACGATACGTCATAAGAACGGAACCAATCACTACGCATTTTGTGGGTGGAGTCTTGCTGCTTATCACTGGTCCAGCGCTGGTAACGATGTGGGACACAAGTATCATTGTATTGGCGATTGTTGAACTGTATTTCAGTATATTACCCAATACGTAAGCAGTCTAGTATTTATGCATCACACTATGGTATGGGATCCCCGCAATATGAATTTATAAATTTTTTACTAGAGCATGTTACTTTCGAACGTAAAGCTTGTCTGCATAGCAGCAGCAAACTGGTGCGCTTTGAAACTGAGCGATTAACACGGTGGCAGTTGAAATCTACCTTCAAAATGTACTGTTAATATTTCTACACACTTTGAGAGCGAGCAACATAGATCATTTATATTTACCTATTTCTTTTTGCTTCATTGTTTTGTATCTATTAGTTACATACAGGTGCAACAATTTGGTCTTGTTGAGACGAAGGGTTCTGATTGGGTTGTTCGATTATTGGAAGGGGAGGAGTTATATTTCACCTTTTGGTAGCGTAGCTCTATATAAGGGGCTATTTACATTAATTTAATATGCCTGATGAATCAGTTCTACCAAGAAACGCGTTGTATAGTTTCTCTAATCTTATGCATAAGATCACACTGAAATAAGCATGAGTTGTTTTTAACTATGGTTTTTATATATTTTTTAATAAATCCATTTAGTATGTTTTAAACTCTCAGTGCTCAGTGATTATCTCCCAGCCCATGCTTCCAAGAGGGTTGTCTGCCCTCTCACTTTACTCCACTGCAGATACTGTGTTCCTGAGCCTCTGGAGTTCCAGTTACACCGGAGTTCAGCTAGCTGGATTGCTGATAAAATCCAGCCTGCACCTACAGGCACAACTGAGTGCCACTGTTACATGTGAGTACCCTGTGTTTTCTCACTGTGCATGATACATCTTGCGCTATTGATTTGCACATGTGGCGCCTCTTTCTGTTCTATCGTTTTGCTGTAGAGTCTCCACACCGCCCCTGGTGAAGTTAGAGTGCTGCCTTCCTCCTCCACCAATTTGAAGATTCTGTGTTCCTGAATTAAGGACTTTTTCACTGGTACCTGCTCTGGAGTATATAGCCATTAAGCCTTTAACTCTTACATTACCTGGTGCTATTCGTGTATATAGCCTTCATACAGCTACCTAATATAGACACTGTTGCCTATTTAATTATCGTTGTTAAATTTGCATCACTGTTACCATTTGCATATTGGCAGCAATACATATGGTCATATGTTCATTGTTCCACTACTAATATTTTTCACATTATCTCCTTTCTAGCGCCTCCTATAGGATATATATTAGCATTATATTTCCTTTATTTCAATATTGATATTTTATAGTTTATATCTGTGTGTCTTGAGGTCCATCAGTGACGTAATTATTAACTGGAATTAAATCATTTCAGAATCTGAGTTTTCAAAGAAGATAAAAAGCAGCTTCTGCCATAGATCCCTCACCTGCAGCAACGTCTGATGGGGTCTCCACTAGCTGAATATTCTGTATAAGGTCTGCATGTGAGCCTTTGTCTAGATTTTCATCTCTGTGACCTGTTAGTTATAAGAAATAATAAATACATTTTGTTATTAAATGGATTTAAGGGCAGTTATCTCACACACATCTGATTACACAGTAATATTACACAACACACCTGTTTTATATGATTGCAATTAGTCTACCTTCAGGTCCGACATTTACATAATTATTTGTAAAGATTTAAGGGACATTAAACACTAAATTAATGCTAGGTTGTGGTGGATTCAAAGAAAAGACTATTCTGAGAATAACGCATAGATGTATTTTTTTAAAGTTTCATTAGCTGCTTAAATATTGTCAAAATAAGTAACGTTTTAGCGTCTATAAAACAATGGTAGCTGCCATGTTGTAACTTACGTTACCTTCTCTGCTGTGGCCAATTAGGAACAGTTATCAATAGGTCACTAGAGTGTGCAGCCAATGGCTGTGTGGAATATAACACTGTCGTGCACAGGAACTGAAAAGCTCACAATTTCAGAATGGAATTACAGGAAAGGGGACAAAATAAATAATGAAAGTATACCGCAAAGTTTATTTTATATATACGATTTATTATTTATATTACCAATTTAAAGTATTTAATGTCCCTTTAAGGGCAAGCGAAAAAGGGGTTTATCACAGTGTTTGTGCGCGTCGGGTTTTACATTTATATAACAAGCTGAAAGTAAAAACAATCAATTGAGCGCAATTAAAGTGACCGCTCATTGGGTTGGCGCTTCCTCAATGCTCTGGCTACCTGTTTTGTGAAACAAAAATGTCACAAAACACATCAAAAATACATACACTCATAACACCATCTAATAAACATTACGGCAAAAAATAAATTATAAGGCCTCAGAGATATAAAGTCTCAGGCAGGCAAAGGGTAACATACATACATCTCTCTCTTTCTCATATTTTCATGTTGGGCTAGCGCACTTGAGAATATGTGATTGGGTTTGCGAGTGAGTAGGGTGTTAGGGTTTTTTCCCACTTTTTTTTCTCAATTGACTTCAATGGGGATTAGGTTATTGCGCGTGCAATATAGTAAATTCGGGTCTTTACACTAGTCAGGTTAGCACACAAGTGAAAACAGTTTACTTTCAACTCGTAATATGAACGCCAACCTGATGTGCGCAAAAAGCTTATGATGGAGTGGAAGTATTAAATACCGCTCTACTTGTAATCTGGCTGTAAATCATTTCAGAATCTGAGTTTTAAAAAAAAAAAATGGTGAAGAAAATATTAATAGTAGCTTTTGCCTTAGATCTGCTACCTGCAGAGACATGTGATGTGGTCTCCATTGGCTGAATATTTTGTTCAAGTTCTCCTTGTGCTCCTGTGTTTAGATTTCCACCACTGTGACCTGTTAATTCTAATAAAGAAGGCAATTAGTTTCTTTTGTTAAATGTATATGAAACCCTCTTTGTTGCAACTTAAAAAGGGGATCTTAAACTGTATTGATTTCTTTAAAAACAAAAAATTTTAATTTATATGTGTAAATATTTTATACGAAAAAGGTAACATTGAGATATATAAATTGATATACAATTGAGGAACTAATAATTCTTGACCCTTTAAATGTGTTTGTATTATTTTTGTTGAGTATAAAACTTGTTTATAATCAGACAGCTCATTAGATCACACATGACTGATTCACTGTAGATTTACTCTGTGTCAGTCACGTCAGTAGTGTTTGTGCATTGCCTGAGTGAGATATTTATTACTACACAGCGTTACCTGAGCTCTCACTTCCTGGGATCTCCATAGTCCTTAGTGCTTGGTGAGTCTCCATCATGACGTCCTTGTAAAGCTCCTTGTGTCCCTCTATATACTCCCACTCCTCCATAGAGAAATACACTGCAACATCATCACACTTTATAGGCACCTGAAACACACACAACTCATTCAGCAGTGACACAGGGACTGGTTCTGTCACACACTTTTACTGACAGAGCCAGAGTAATGTTACTGAGAACATACAGAGACATAGACAGAAGGTGGGAAACATACACAGGGCCAGATAGGTCAGTAAAGTGAGTAATTGTGCCATGACTCTAATATAATGTTTAATTCCCCAGCACTACTCACCTCTCTGCTCTGCCGGTGAATGCTGCTGTGGGACGGCTTCTTCTTCACAATGGCATATTCCTATAACATTTATATAAGAGAAAATCATCAAATTCTGTTTACCTCGACTAACTTTTCTCCAGTTCTTGTTTACTTCTAAAATCTCTTTAAATTAAGCGATTTACTTCACAGTCTTGATCACCACAAAGGAACGTAGCTCACTGAATTACTTTGTAGGACCTCTAAGGTGTGAAGATGCGAAAGACGTAGGACAAGAATGAAGACATTGCAGGACCATTGATTAATATATTATGCTTATTATTATCATTGTTTATTTATATAGTGTCAACATTTACAATACAATAAAAAAACTGACGAGACATTATGTAAGACTATAGAATGTACATTACTACACTTACATTGACAAACAAACAAAAGGAGAGGAACGCCCTACCCTTGAGCACAATCAGTTGTAGATGAGCTATTATACAGAGTGAGCTACAGTTAGAGAGGCTGTCAAGCTTACAATATAACCTTTGGATGAGATCTAATTTGGAGAACAGAGAGTTGAGTCTTTGGGTGATAAGTGTAGTGGTTCCTGCAAGGTAGCCCTTTAGAACTAGTGTTCTATATATTTTTTGTTTTGGGTATTATGCAGGGAGGAATTTTATACCATGGAGCTCATGAAGTACGGCATTAAGTGTATAGAATTTTTATGATGGTCGGATCTTAATGTTTTTAAGAAAATATAAAGACTATCAGTAATCATGTCTTGTTTTTAAGAAATTATAATATTTCTATATTGTTTTTAATATGTAACATTGTAGGATAAATATTTTCTATAGAGATGATGTTTAAATGTATATTACACATATATATTAAAATAATTTGTCTGTTTTGCTATATGCGCATTGTGTAATTAGATTTAGCTAGCTGTAGATTTAATGATTAATCAAGAACCATGGTGTGCTTACACCCCATGGTGGGCATTACTAATTTGATAATTGGTCAGACTTTGTTTTAAAAGAATTGTTTGTTACAATGTGTTTTATGCCTGAGGAAACAGCCAGTTTTAAGGCTGAGAAATGCGTTGAATAGATAGGGGGTACATTGCATATGCCCCCTATAGCCACTGCTTGTAGGTTTTTAATTCTTGGAACAAGCTTAGTGTAAGCACCTGTTTTTGTCTGACCTATCATTATACCATATCTGAGCCACTGAAGTTGCCCACTTCCGTAGTGGATTGGACTGCACTTGCATACCTTGCTGGAGCCAGGAGAGGGTTTGCTGGTACACCCCAAGTTACTAGCTTGTTCCTACTAAGTACATAAGTGTACTTTCACCAAATGTGAGTATACATTTGGCTTGAATATCTATTTGCACAAATCTGAATATGCTGATACACACATGAGGCGGATCCATCTGTGAGGAGAGCTGCCTTTGTGATTTGATCCCTTAAAGATTGTTCATATTACACAGTATTTGACTTTTTGGGACTTTGCACCTATTGTAATCCTTCAACAACTTGTGTTCTATTACTATACATATAGATGCATGGATTGATATTAACTGTTTCTGATATTTCCTGTATAGTGTGCACCCCATCATATTCTTAGATTAAGCTTACAATATAACCTTTGGGTGAGATCTAATTTAGAGAACATAAAGTTAAGTTTTTGGGTGATAGGTGTAGTGGGACCTGCATGATAGCCCTTTAGAACTAGTGTTCTATATTTTTATTGTTTTGGGTATTATGCAGGGAGGAATTTTATGATGGTCGGGTCATGCGTGCTAGGGTTTTTTAACTTTACAGTGAAGGATTGTACAGGGGATCCTGGGTGCTTAGGAAGGTTTTGCAGTAAAGAGTTGTGCAGGGGCCCCTGGGTGCTTGGGGCATATTGCAATGGAGGGTTGTGAAGGGGACCTTGAGTGCTGGGGGGAGGTTTTGTGAAGGAGAGTTGTTCAGGGGTCCCTGAGTGCTGGGGGGGGGGGTTGTTTGGTGGAGGGTTGTGCAGGGACCCATGGGTGCTGGAGAGGTTCAGTGGATAGTTATGTGATGGGGGTTGTGCAGGGGGCCATGGGTGCTGTTGGAGATTTTGCAGTGAATAGTTATGCAAGGGACGCTGGCTACTAAGGGAGACTTTGCAGTGGCGAGTTGTGCCCTGGGGAAGTGCAGTAAATAGTTGTGCAAAGGATGCTGGTTATTAAGGGAGACTTTGCAGTGAATATTTGTGCAAGGGATGCTGGTTATTAAGGGAGACTTTGCAGTGGCGAGTTGTGCAGTGAATATTTGTGCAAGGGATGCTGGTTATTAAGGGAGACTTTGCAGTGGCGAGTTGTGCGATGGGGAGGTGCAATAGATAGTTCTGCAGGGGGCCTTAGGTGCTAGGGGGGCTGAGGAAGGTTTTGCACTGTAGAGTTGTTAAGGGGAGACTGGGTGCTAGGGAGGGGGTATGCAGTTGGCCATGTTGATGTTAGCCAAGTTGAAGTTGATGAGGATTAGAAGCAGCTCTCACCTCTCCAGTCAGCAGGCAAATGATGCTCAGGGCCTGACTCAGGAACTGCTCTGCCATCTGTTTCCTGCATTTGTTCATCTTGTTTGTCGTCAGTGACTGAGTCAGATGCTATAAATGTGATACTTACAAGAAGAAATAAAGACAGCAAAGATTAGAGATGGTAAATAATAAATTGCCCTTCCTGTGTTTATATTTTGGTAAAGATATGATTATCCTGCATACCAGGGCAAAGTAGACCAAAGAAAATGTGCCCCAGCGCTGGGTAAAATTCCCTGTCACTTTGGCCAGGAGAGGTACACGAGTTACAGCTGTGTAATCATATAGCCACAGGTTGCTTCAGTGGTGTGCGTGCTGACAGTGACGTACAGGGGGGCTTCCAGTATTGAAAAGGGACAGTTTACCCAGAACAAGAATACATTTTAAAACTACTTTGCTGACTTAGATAATTATGTTGGTGCTGTGCAATGTTTATATTGATTCCTATGTTTTATATTTTTTCTTGAATACTCCACTTTCTTCATTCATTTCCATACTCCAATCAGTATTTTCTGTCCGTACGACTACTCGGTCTCTGTCCCTACAGCGCATTGCGCATGCGCCAGCCCCCACAATGTTAATGCTATTGTGAACACGGCGCTAAATGCATATTCGTGTTCAGCAGTGAGCCATACATACTTCACAGCAGTGCCATGTAACAGCCGCATCCAAGGTTACACATCTTGGTACGGCTGTCATTTCATTAGGGCACGTATCTCTGCACTGCTGTTTGTTCTTCCTAACTCATGTGGAGGCCGGCTAAGTAAGCCATGTAATGCAGCAGTGTAGCATAAGGCAGAGTGCTCAGATGGTGCGGCGGTAGCACTGGTAGTGTCCCCACAGATAATGTGTATCTGCGACTAAGCTCAGCAGGCAGCAGTGCCACATACTTCCCCTACCCCACAGCAGCAATCGTACCTAGGTCAGAGAAGCTATGTATGCACCGGAGCTCAAGAGGCAACAATACCATATGTACTCCTGAAATTAGAGCTCAACAGACACCTATACTTTCAAAGTATAGTGTTTTTACCCAGGAGTTAGATTTACAGAAATGCAGTAATCTACAGAAGCATTTTTGCTCTGAAATAGTGCATACAATGGCCATAGTTCCTGCCATTCACAGTACATTTACATATTTGATCTGATTGGAGGAGGGGGCCTGATAGCTTTGCTCCTAACTCAGCCCTTTCCTTGGGCAGTGCCTGAGTCGTGATGCTCACATGCAGGAGCAAGAACTTTACGGGTAAAAGTCACTTGCTTAAAAAAAAAAAAAAGCATCTTTGTGTTAGTTTTATTGGATGCTTTATATATTGGTTAAAACAAACATGTCTTGTAACTAAACTGGCCCGCTAAGTTACAAGAGTAAGAGCTCTGCTCTCAGCTGCTAGACTTAAGGCTGTGACAAACTGAGAGCGGCACAGCACGCAGTGCAATGATGCGGTTGTGCATGCTCAGTGTGTCCTGCCTTTTCACCTCTGCATGCTCAGCCGCATCAGGTCGCGTAGCTGAGCTCTCAGAGTTGAAATATTTGAACTTCAGAAACTATGTGGCGTGAAGCAGCTGCTTCGCCTTGCCCCGCATTGCTTGCAGTGTGTCACAGACTTTATGCTCCTCTCTCTTGCTTTTCTTTCCTTTGCGTTTTAAACATCGGAGCCCTCACTAATTTGCCTTTTGTGACAGTCAGCGCTATATCTTCAGTGTGCCCCTTCAACCTTTATCTGAGGAGACTTTGTGTAACTGTAAGGTACAGCAGTTTCATATACAGCACAAACTGCACAGCAAACTACATTTCACATAAGTGTGCTGTCTCAAAATCTCTGCTTTTTATTTATTCAATTTCAGAGAAGTAGGATATTTTGCTTTAGCTTTTGTTTTAGCTTACAGTAGTAACTATTCTCAAAAGGGATGGGCATGCTATAAATGAGTGCCGTAAGTCTAAGGACCTGCCTATGTACAGTATGTATGAATACAGTATATATATCCAATGTTGCGAAAGTGTACTCTCACCTTCAAACTCTCTATGCCAGCAGTTGAATAAGTAAGCAATAAAGAAGGCATTCATTGGTCTTTCAAAGAAATTGTGGTTTAATTCTTGAGACGTTTTTGGGACACACTGAGGAAAGGGAGTGTGTCCCCGAAACGTAACAAAGAATTAAACCACAATTTCTTTGGAAGACCAGTGAGTGCATTTTATATATTATATATATATATATATATATATATATATATATATATATATATATATATATATATATATATATATATATCCCTTCTCAGCCCCCCTCCTGCCCTTCCTTGCCCACTCAGCCCTCTCTCCTTCAAACAACCAACTTCTCCCCTTCTTAGCACCCCTCTTCCTCATTCACCCTACCCTCTCAGTCCGTTTCTCACTCAAACAGCTCCTTCTCCCTCATGCACAGACCCCTCCTCGCCCTTTTGGTCCCCCTCTCCTTCACAAAGCCCCTTCTTCACCCTTTGAGCCCCCTTCTCACCATATAACCCCCCCCCACACTCATAACAAGGCAACTGTGCAGCTAGTTCCCAAAGTACCCTCCTCACACAGCCCCTTTGTTACCCTCTCTGTCCCATTTCACTCACACACACCTTCAAGGACCTCTCAGCCACACTCTCCCTAATACGCACCACTCATCATCATCTCAGCCCCACAGACCCCCTCCATACTCTCTCAGCCTCCCTCCCTCACACAGCACCCTCCTAGACGTCTCAGCTCCCTCATATAGCGCCCCCTCCTCACCCTTCTGGTCCCTCTCTCCCTCACGCAGCCCCTTCTGCCACTCAGTATTTCCCTCCCTTACAAAACCCCCTTCTCACCATCTAAACAACCCTCATAACAAGGCAGCTCTGTTAGCTAGCTCCCACAATCCCCTCCCCACCCTCTCAACATCCACCCTCACATACAGTCCCATGTTACGCTCGCAACCCCTCTATGTTCTCCTCTGCCTTCTTCTCATTCTCCCTGTCCCCTTCTTCCTTACCCTTTCACTACCTACCTCTCACACAGCTCCGCCTCACCTTTATAGGCTTCCGCTACTCTTCCTACAACCCCATCCTCACCCTCAGCAGCACACACGAGACAACAGGCAGCTTCTGTCACACACAGCCGACCACTCACGTCACAGCTGTAGCATGAATCTTCTGTTACCTCCGTCTCTTTTGGCTTAGGCTAAAGTATTGACTGATGATGTCACGTCAGTCACGTGACTTCACCGGTCTTTCAGCCGGATGGGATCTAGCTGCTTCTATGGTCGGTATCAGAATGATAAATAAGGGTAACTAAGACTTGTGTGTTTTATATATGTACCTACTGTACTGTGGGATACATGTGTGAGGCAGAAAGATCATCTCTATGATGTTATTTAACTGTGTATAACATGCCAGAGGGAGGCTGTTATGATAGCGAGAATATATCTACAATATATATATATATACTTTACTGAGGATAGTCTGTATGTGTGACACAGAGGGAGCCTCTCTATAATATCATATATCTGTATATAACTGGGGAGGGGGCTTTGTGAGAGGCAGAGGGAACCTCTCTCTATAATATCATATATCTGTATATATGTATAATGTATGGGGGAGGTGGCCTCTCTATAGTCTATAATATATATATCTGTATTACTGGGGAGGGGACTGTGTATGAGACAGAGAGAACCTGTTTATAATATATATCTGTATTTAATGTACTGGGAAGGGGGCTGTGTTTGTGAGGCATAGGGAACCTCTCTATATATCTGTGTATAATGTACTAGGGAGGGGGCTGTGTGTGTGAGGCAGAAAAAAACGGGATGTACTAAAAGGAATGACAAGGGTGAATGACAAAATGGAATGCCCATAGACTTTAATGGGATGTAAAATTAAAAGTGTTGAAGCAACAAAACTATGATACATATCAACTAGATATTTACCAGATATGTTCCCCATGTACAGTAGCATATTCTGAAATTGAGATTACATCAAATTATAGCTGCTTTCTATGGAATGACAAGGGTGAATGACATAATGGAATGCCCATAGACTATAATGGGATTAAATTTAAAAGTGCTATAGAAACTAAACTATGATACATATCAACTAGATATTTACCAGTTATGTTCCCCAGGTACAGTAGCATATTCTGAAAGTGAGATTACTTCAGATTATAGCTGCTTTCTATGGAATGACAAGGGTGAATGACAAAATGGAATGCCCATAGACTTTAATGGGATGTAAAATTAAAAGTGTTGAAGCAACAAAACTATGATACATATCAACTAGATATTTACCAGTTATGTTCCCCATGTACAGTGGCATATTCTGAAAGTGAGATTACATCAGATTATAGCTGCTTTCTATGGAATGACAAGGGGGGATGACAAAATGGAATGCCCATAGACTATAATGGGATTACATTTAAAAGTGCTATAGAAACTAAACTATGATACATATCAAATAGATATTTACCAGATATGTTCCCCAGGTACAGTAGCATATTCTGAAAGTGAGATTACTTCAGATTATAGCTGCTTTATATGGAATGACAAGGGTGAATGACATAATGGAATGCCCATAGACTATAATGGGATTAAATTTAAAAGTGCTATAGAAACTAAACTATGATACATATCAACTAGATATTTACCAGATATGTTCCCCAGGTACAGTAGCATATTCTGAAAGTGAGAATACTTCAGATTATAGCTGCTTTCTATGGAATGACAAGGGTGAATGACAAAATGGAATGCCCATAGACTATAATGGGATTACATTTAAAAGTGCTATAGAAACTAAACTATGATACATATCAAATAGATATTACCAGATATGTTCCCCATGTACAGTAGCATATTCTGAAAGTGAGATTACTTCAGATTATAGCTGCTTTCTATGGAATGACAAGGGTGAATGACAAAATGGAATGCCCATAGACTATAATGGGATTAAATTTAAAAGTGCTATAGAAACTAAACTATGATACATATCAACTAGATATTTACCAATTATGTTCCCCAGGTACAGTAGCATATTCTGAAAGTGAGATTACTTCAGATTATAGCTGCTTTCTATGGAATGACAAGGGTGAATGACAAAATGGAATGCCCATAGACTTTAATGGGATGTAAAATTAAAAGTGTTGAAGCAACAAAACGATGATACATATCAACTAGATATTTACCAGATATGTTCCCCATGTACAGTAGCATATTCTGAAATTGAGATTACATCAAATTATAGCTGCTTTCTATGGAATGACAAGGGTGAATGACATAATGGAATGCCCATAGACTATAATGGGATTAAATTTAAAAGTGCTATAGAAACTAAACTATGATACATATCAACTAGATATTTACCAGTTATGTTCCCCAGGTACAGTAGCATATTCTGAAAGTGAGATTACTTCAGATTATAGCTGCTTTCTATGGAATGACAAGGGTGAATGACAAAATGGAATGCCCATAGACTTTAATGGGATGTAAAATTAAAAGTGTTGAAGCAACAAAACTATGATACATATCAACTAGATATTTACCAGTTATGTTCCCCATGTACAGTGGCATATTCTGAAAGTGAGATTACATCAGATTATAGCTGCTTTCTATGGAATGACAAGGGGGGATGACAAAATGGAATGCCCATAGACTATAATGGGATTACATTTAAAAGTGCTATAGAAACTAAACTATGATACATATCAAATAGATATTTACCAGATATGTTCCCCAGGTACAGTAGCATATTCTGAAAGTGAGATTACTTCAGATTATAGCTGCTTTATATGGAATGACAAGGGTGAATGACATAATGGAATGCCCATAGACTATAATGGGATTAAATTTAAAAGTGCTATAGAAACTAAACTATGATACATATCAACTAGATATTTACCAGATATGTTCCCCAGGTACAGTAGCATATTCTGAAAGTGAGAATACTTCAGATTATAGCTGCTTTCTATGGAATGACAAGGGTGAATGACAAAATGGAATGCCCATAGA
Organism: Bombina bombina; assembly: GCF_027579735.1. Lineage (NCBI taxonomy): Eukaryota > Metazoa > Chordata > Amphibia > Anura > Bombinatoridae > Bombina > Bombina bombina. The sequence continues at coordinate 851,153,753 of NC_069502.1, forward strand.
CTATAATGGGATTACATTTAAAAGTGCTATAGAAACTAAACTATGATACATATCAAATAGATATTACCAGATATGTTCCCCATGTACAGTAGCATATTCTGAAAGTGAGATTACTTCAGATTATAGCTGCTTTCTATGGAATGACAAGGGTGAATGACAAAATGGAATGCCCATAGACTATAATGGGATTAAATTTAAAAGTGCTATAGAAACTAAACTATGATACATATCAACTAGATATTTACCAATTATGTTCCCCAGGTACAGTAGCATATTCTGAAAGTGAGATTACTTCAGATTATAGCTGCTTTCTATGGAATGACAAGGGTGAATGACAAAATGGAATGCCCATAGACTATAATGGGATGTAAAATTAAAAGTGTTGAAGCAACAAAAAAATGATACATATCAACTAGATATTTACCAGATATGTTCCCCATGTACAGTAGCATATTCTGAAATTGAGATTACATCAAATTATAGCTGCTTTCTATGGAATGACAAGGGTGAATGACATAATGGAATGCCCATAGACTATAATGGGATTAAATTTAAAAGTGCTATAGAAACTAAACTATGATACATATCAACTAGATATTTACCAGATATGTTCCCCAGGTACAGTAGCATATTCTGAAAGTGAGATTACATCAGATTATAGCTGCTTTCTATGGAATGACAAAGGGGAATGACAAAATGGAATGCCCATAGACTATAATGGGATTACATTTAAAAGTGCTATAGAAACTAAACTATGATACATATCAAATAGATATTTACCAGATATGTTCCCCAGGTACAGTAGCATATTCTGAAAGTGAGATTACTTCAGATTATAGCTGCTTTCTATGGAATGACAAGGGTGAATGACATAATGGAATGCCCATAGACTATAATGGGATTAAATTTAAAAGTGCTATAGAAACTAAACTATGATACATATCAACTAGATATTTACCAGATATGTTCCCCATGTACAGTAGCATATTCTGAAATTGAGATTACATCAGATTATAGCTGCTTTCTATGGAATGACAAGGGTGAAGGACAAAATGGAATGCCCATAGACTATAATGGGATTACATTTAAAAGTGCTATAGAAACTAAACTATGATACATATCAAATAGATATTTACCAGATATGTTCCCCATGTACAGTAGCATATTCTGAAAGTGAGATTACATCATATTATAGCTGCTTTCTATGGAATGACAAGGGTGAATGACATCATGGAATGCCTATAGACTATAATGGGATTAAATTTAAAAGTGCTATAGAAACTAAACTATGATACATATCAACTAGATATTTACCAGATATGTTCCCCAGGTACAGTAGCATATTCTGAAAGTGAGATTACATCAGATTATAGCTGCTTTCTATGGAATGACAAGGGTGAATGACAAAATGGAATGCCCATAGACTTTAATGGGATGTAAAATTAAAAGTGTTGAAGCAACAAAACTATGATACATATCAACTAGATATTTACCAGATATGTTCCCCATGTACAGTAGCATATTCTGAAATTGAGATTACATCAAATTATAGCTGCTTTCTATGGAATGACAAGGGTGAATGACATAATGGAATGCCCATAGACTATAATGGGATTAAATTTAAAAGTGCTATAGAAACTAAACTATGATACATATCAACTAGATATTTACCAGTTATGTTCCCCAGGTACAGTAGCATATTCTGAAAGTGAGATTACTTCAGATTATAGCTGCTTTCTATGGAATGACAAGGGTGAATGACAAAATGGAATGCCCATAGACTTTAATGGGATGTAAAATTAAAAGTGTTGAAGCAACAAAACTATGATACATATCAACTAGATATTTACCAGTTATGTTCCCCATGTACAGTGGCATATTCTGAAAGTGAGATTACATCAGATTATAGCTGCTTTCTATGGAATGACAAGGGGGGATGACAAAATGGAATGCCCATAGACTATAATGGGATTACATTTAAAAGTGCTATAGAAACTAAACTATGATACATATCAAATAGATATTTACCAGATATGTTCCCCAGGTACAGTAGCATATTCTGAAAGTGAGATTACTTCAGATTATAGCTGCTTTATATGGAATGACAAGGGTGAATGACATAATGGAATGCCCATAGACTATAATGGGATTAAATTTAAAAGTGCTATAGAAACTAAACTATGATACATATCAACTAGATATTTACCAGATATGTTCCCCAGGTACAGTAGCATATTCTGAAAGTGAGAATACTTCAGATTATAGCTGCTTTCTATGGAATGACAAGGGTGAATGACAAAATGGAATGCCCATAGACTATAATGGGATTACATTTAAAAGTGCTATAGAAACTAAACTATGATACATATCAAATAGATATTACCAGATATGTTCCCCAGGTACAGTAGCATATTCTGAAAGTGAGATTACTTCAGATTATAGCTGCTTTCTATGGAATGACAAGGGTGAATGACAAAATGGAATGCCCATAGACTATAATGGGATTAAATTTAAAAGTGCTATAGAAACTAAACTATGATACATATCAACTAGATATTTACCAATTATGTTCCCCAGGTACAGTAGCATATTCTGAAAGTGAGATTACTTCAGATTATAGCTGCTTTCTATGGAATGACAAGGGTGAATGACAAAATGGAATGCCCATAGACTTTAATGGGATGTAAAATTAAAAGTGTTGAAGCAACAAAACGATGATACATATCAACTAGATATTTACCAGATATGTTCCCCATGTACAGTAGCATATTCTGAAATTGAGATTACATCAAATTATAGCTGCTTTCTATGGAATGACAAGGGTGAATGACATAATGGAATGCCCATAGACTATAATGGGATTAAATTTAAAAGTGCTATAGAAACTAAACTATGATACATATCAACTAGATATTTACCAGATATGTTCCCCAGGTACAGTAGCATATTCTGAAAGTGAGATTACATCAGATTATAGCTGCTTTCTATGGAATGACAAAGGGGAATGACAAAATGGAATGCCCATAGACTATAATGGGATTACATTTAAAAGTGCTATAGAAACTAAACTATGATACATATCAAATAGATATTTACCAGATATGTTCCCCAGGTACAGTAGCATATTCTGAAAGTGAGATTACTTCAGATTATAGCTGCTTTCTATGGAATGACAAGGGTGAATGACATAATGGAATGCCCATAGACTATAATGGGATTAAATTTAAAAGTGCTATAGAAACTAAACTATGATACATATCAACTAGATATTTACCAGATATGTTCCCCATGTACAGTAGCATATTCTGAAATTGAGATTACATCAAATTATAGCTGCTTTCTATGGAATGACAAGGGTGAATGACATAATGGAATGCCCATAGACTATAATGGGATTAAATTTAAAAGTGCTATAGAAACTAAACTATGATACATATCAACTAGATATTTACCAGTTATGTTCCCCAGGTACAGTAGCATATTCTGAAAGTGAGATTACTTCAGATTATAGCTGCTTTCTATGGAATGACAAGGGTGAATGACAAAATGGAATGCCCATAGACTTTAATGGGATGTAAAATTAAAAGTGTTGAAGCAACAAAACTATGATACATATCAACTAGATATTTACCAGTTATGTTCCCCATGTACAGTGGCATATTCTGAAAGTGAGATTACATCAGATTATAGCTGCTTTCTATGGAATGACAAGGGGGGATGACAAAATGGAATGCCCATAGACTATAATGGGATTACATTTAAAAGTGCTATAGAAACTAAACTATGATACATATCAAATAGATATTTACCAGATATGTTCCCCAGGTACAGTAGCATATTCTGAAAGTGAGATTACTTCAGATTATAGCTGCTTTCTATGGAATGACAAGGGTGAATGACAAAATGGAATGCCCATAGACTATAATGGGATTAAATTTAAAAGTGCTATAGAAACTAAACTATGATACATATCAACTAGATATTTACCAATTATGTTCCCCAGGTACAGTAGCATATTCTGAAAGTGAGATTACTTCAGATTATAGCTGCTTTCTATGGAATGACAAGGGTGAATGACAAAATGGAATGCCCATAGACTTTAATGGGATGTAAAATTAAAAGTGTTGAAGCAACAAAACGATGATACATATCAACTAGATATTTACCAGATATGTTCCCCATGTACAGTAGCATATTCTGAAATTGAGATTACATCAAATTATAGCTGCTTTCTATGGAATGACAAGGGTGAATGACATAATGGAATGCCCATAGACTATAATGGGATTAAATTTAAAAGTGCTATAGAAACTAAACTATGATACATATCAACTAGATATTTACCAGATATGTTCCCCAGGTACAGTAGCATATTCTGAAAGTGAGATTACATCAGATTATAGCTGCTTTCTATGGAATGACAAAGGGGAATGACAAAATGGAATGCCCATAGACTATAATGGGATTACATTTAAAAGTGCTATAGAAACTAAACTATGATACATATCAAATAGATATTTACCAGATATGTTCCCCATGTACAGTAGCATATTCTGAAAGTGAGATTACATCATATTATAGCTGCTTTCTATGGAATGACAAGGGTGAATGACATCATGGAATGCCTATAGACTATAATGGGATTAAATTTAAAAGTGCTATAGAAACTAAACTATGATACATATCAACTAGATATTTACCAGATATGTTCCCCAGGTACAGTAGCATATTCTGAAAGTGAGATTACATCAGATTATAGCTGCTTTCTATGGAATGACAAGGGTGAATGACAAAATGGAATGCCCATAGACTTTAATGGGATGTAAAATTAAAAGTGTTGAAGCAACAAAACTATGATACATATCAACTAGATATTTACCAGATATGTTCCCCATGTACAGTAGCATATTCTGAAATTGAGATTACATCAAATTATAGCTGCTTTCTATGGAATGACAAGGGTGAATGACAAAATGGAATGCCCATAAACTATAATGGGATTAAATTTAAAAGTGCTATAGAAACTAAACTATGATACATATCAACTAGATATTTACCAGATATGCTCCCCAGGTACAATAGCATATTCTGAAAGTGAGATTACATCAGATTATAGCTGCTTTCTATGGAATGACAAGGGGGAATGACAAAATGGAATGCCCATAGACTATAATGGGATTACATTTAAAAGTGCTATAGAAACTAAACAATGATACATATCAAATAGATATTTACCAGATATGCTCCCCAGGTACAATAGCATATTCTGAAAGTGAGATTACTTCAGATTATAGCTGCTTTCTATGGAATGACAAGGGTGAATGACATAATGGAATGCCCATAGACTATAATGGGATTACATTTAAAAGTGCTATAGAAACTAAACTATGATACATATCAAATAGATATTACCAGATATGTTCCCCATGTACAGTAGCATATTCTGAAAGTGAGATTACATCAGATTATAGCTGCTTTCTATGGAATGACAAGGGTGAATGACATAATGGAATGCCCATATACTATAATGGGATTACATTTAAAAGTGCTATAGAAACTAAACTGATACATATCAACTAGATATTTACCAGATATGTTCCCCAGGTACAGTAGCATATTCTGAAAGTGAGATTACTTCAGATTATAGCTGCTTTCTATGGAATGACAAGGGTGAATGACAAAATGGAATGCCCATAGACTATAATGGGATTAAATTTAAAAGTGCTATAGAAACTAAACTATGATACATATCAACTAGATATTTACCAGATATGTTCCCCATATACATTAGCATATTCTGAAAGTGAGATTACTTCAGATTATAGCTGCTTTCTATGGAATGACAAGGGTGAATGACAAAATGGAATGCCCATAGACTTTAATGGGATGTAAAATTAAAAGTGTTGAAGCAACAAAACTATGATACATATCAACTAGATATTTACCAGATATGTTCCCAAGGTACAGTAGCATATTCTGAAAGTGAGATTACATCAGATTATAGCTGCTTTCTATGGAATGACAAGGGTGAATGACATAATGGAATGCCCATAGACTATAATGGGATTAAATTTAAAAGTGCTATAGAAACTAAACTATGATACATATCAAATAGATATTTACCAGATATGTTCCCCATGTACAGTAGCATATTCTGAAAGCGAGATTACATCAGATTATAGCTGCTTTCTATGGAATGACAAGGGTGAATGACATAATGGAATGCCCATAGACTATAATGGGATTACATTTAAAAGTGCTATAGAAACTAAACTATGATACATATCAACTAAATATTTACCAGATATGTTCCCCATGTACAGTAGCATATTCTGAAAGTGAAATTACATCAGATTATAGCTGCTTTCTATGGATTGAGAAGGGTGAATGACAAAATGGAATGCCCATAGACTATAATGGGATTAAATTTAAAAGTGCTATAGAAACTAAACTATGATACATATTAACTAGATATTTACCAGATATGTTCCCCAGGTACAGTAGCATATTCTGAAAGTGAGATTACTTCAGATTATAGCTGCTTTCTATGGATTGAGAAGGGTGAATGACAAAATGGAATGCCCATAGACTTTTTAATGGGATGTAAAATTAAAAGTGTTGAAGCAACAAAACTATGATACATATCAACTAGATATTTACCAGATATGTTCCCCAGGTACAGTAGCATATTCTGAAAGTGAGATTACATCAGATTATAGCTGCTTTCTATGGAATGACAAGGGTGAATGACAAAATGGAATGCCCATAGACTATAATGGGATTACATTTAAAAGTGCTATAGAAACTAAACTATGATACATATCAAATGGATATTTACCAGATATGTTCCCCAGGTACAGTAGCATATTCTGAAAGTGAGATTACTTCAGATTATAGCTGCTTTATATGGAATGACAAGGGTGAATGATAAGATAGAATGCCCATAGACTATAATGGGATTACATTTAAAAGTGCAATAGAAACTAAAATATGATACATATCAAATAGATATTTACCAGATATGTTCCCCAGGTACAGTAGCATATTCTGATAGTGAGATTACTTCAGATTATAGCTGCTTTCTATGGAATGACAAGGGTGAATGACATAATGGAATGCCCATCCTATATTATAAAAGGCCAAGTGTTTGTCTGAAGCCGTCATGCGCAGTAGAGACAAACACTTGGCCTTGAGATAGGGAGCACGAGGTACACAAACAGCTGTGAGGTCTGGGGAGCGCGAGGTAAGCTACTCAACAGCTGTGAGGTCTGCTGCGTGAGAAGCGGCCACGCGCTCCATAGACCTCACAGCTGTTTGTGGCCGACGGGAGCGTCGCGAGGGGCGTGACCGGGCGTCGCGAGGGGCGTGGCCGGGCGTCGCGAGGGGCGTGGCCGGGCGGGTGTCGCCACGGTGGGGCGTGGCCGGGCGGGGTCCCGCGATGTGAAGACAGAGCCAGAGAGGGAGCAGGAGAGGGGGGGGGGAGAAGGGCCAAAGGGGGGGGGGGAGAGAGCCAAGGGGGGAGCCAAAGAGAAGGGGGGGGGGGAGCCAAAGAGAGGGGGGGGGGAGAGCCAAAGAGAGGGGGGGGGGAGAGCCAAAGAGAAGGGGGGGGGAGAGCCAAAGAGAAGGGGGGGGAGAGCCAAAGAGAAGGGGGGGGGAGCCAAAGAGAAGGTGGGGGAGAGCCAAAGAGAAGGGGGGGGGAGAGCCAAAGAGAAGGGGGGGGGGGGAGAGCCAAAGAGAAGGGGGGGGAGGAGAGCCAAAGAGAAGGGGGGGGGAGAGCCAAAGAGAAGGGGGGGGGAGAGCCAAAGAGAAGGGGGGGGGGAGAGCCAAAGAGAAGGGGGGGGGGGGGAGAGCCAAAGAGAAGGGGGGGGAGAGCCAAAGAGAAGGGGGGGGAGAGCCAAAGAGAAGGGGGGGAGAGCCAAAGAGAAGGGGGGGGGAGAGCCAAAGAGAAGGGGGGGGAGCCAAAGAGAAGGGGGGGAGAGCCAAAGAGAAGGGGGGGAGAGCCAAAGAGAAGGGGGGGAGAGCCAAAGAGAAGGGGGGGAGAGCCAAAGAGAAGGGGGGGGAGAGCCAAAGAGAAGGGGGGGGGAGAGCCAAAGAGGGGGGGGGGGGGGAGAGAGAGCCAAAGAGGAAAAAGAGCCAAAAAAGGAGAGAGAGCCAAAGAGGGGGGAGAGAGAGCCAAAGAGGGGGGAGAGAGAGCCAAAGAGGGGGGAGAGAGAGCCAAAGAGGGGGGGAGAGAGAGCCAAAGAGGGGGGGGGAGAGAGCCAAAGAGGGGGGGGGAGAGAGCCAAAGAGGGGGGGGGGAGAGAGCCAAAGAGGGGGGGGGGGAGAGAGCCAAATAGGAAAGAGAGCCAAAGAGGAGAGCAAAAGAGGGGGAGAGAGACAAAGAGGGGGGAGAGAGAGCCAAAGAGGGGGGGGGCAGAGCCAAAGAGGGGGGGCAGAGCCAAAGAGGGGGGGAGAGAGCCAAAGAGGGGAAGAGAGCCAAAGGGGGGGAGAGAGCCAAAGGGGGGGGAGAGAGCCAAAAGAGAGGGAGCCAAAGAGGAGAGAGAGCAAAAGAGGGGAGAGAGCAAAAGAGGGGAGAGAGCAAAAGAGGGGAGAGAGCCAAAGAGGGGAGAGAGCCAAAGAGGGGAGAGAGCCAAAGAGGGGAGAGAGCCAAAGAGGGGAGAGAGCCAAAGAGGGGGGGGGAGCCAAAGAGGGGGGGGAGCCAAAGAGGGGGGAGAGGAGAGCCAAAGAGGGGGGGGGGAGGAGAGCCAAAGAGGGGGGGGGGGAGCCAAAGAGGGGGGGGAGAGAGCCAAAGAGGGGGGGGAGAGAGCCAAAGAGGGGGGAGAGAACAAAAGAGGGGGGAGAGAGAGCAAAAGAAAGGAGGGAGAGAGCCAAAGAGGGGAGAGAGAGAGCAAAAGAGGGGAGAGAGAGAGCAAAGGAGAGGGGGGAGAGAAAGCAAAAGAGAGGGGGGAAGAGAGAGCAAAAGAGAGGGGGGAGAGTGCAAGGGGTGGGACCGCTGTACTGCAAAAAATGGCCCGTGTACACGGGCTTTAGTACTAGTAGACTATAATGGGATTAAATTTAAAAGTGCTATAGAAACTAAACTATGATACATATCAAATAGATATTTACCAGATATGTTCCCCAGGTACAGTAGCATATTCTGAAAGTGAGATTACTTCAGATTATATCTGTTTTCTATGGAATGACAAGGGTGAATGACAAAATGGAATGCCCATAGACTTTAATAGGATTACATTTAAAAGTGCTGTAACATCAAAACTATGAGACATATCAAGTACATATATAAGAGATATGTTCCCCAGGTACAGTAGCATATTCTGAAAGTGAGATTACACAAGGTGATAGCTGCTTTCTATGGAATGACAAGGGTTAATGACAAAATGGAATGCCCATATACTTTAATGGGATTAAATTTAAAAGTGCTATAGCAACAAAAGTATGAGACATATCTATAAAATATTTACCAGATATGTTCCCCAGGTACAGTAGCATATTCTGAAAGTGAGAATATGTGAGATTATAGCTGCTTTATATGGAATGACAAGGGTTAATGAGAAAATGGAATGCCTATATACTTTAATGGGATGTAAAGTTTCAAGTGATATAGCAACAAATCTATGAGACATATCAAATAGATATTTACCAGATATGTTCCCCAGATACAGTAGCATATTCTGAAAGTGAGATAACGTGATTATTGCGGCTTTCTATGAAATGACAAGTGTGAATGACTACATGGAATGACCCTAGTTTTTAATAGGATGTAATGTTTCAAATGCTATAGCAGCAAAACTATGACACATATTACATAGATATTATTATTATTATTTATTATTATTATTATTATCGGTTATTTGTAGAGCGCCAACAGATTCCGCAGCGCTATTAACAAAGACGGAGTACAACAAAACAATTATAGGGATCAAATGGGTAGAGGGCCCTGCCAAGAGTTTCACTGTTGTAGTCATCTCTTGAGAAGGTGATCAACAAACAGCTGGACTCTTATGCTTACATGCTAAGGGAGTTAAGGGGATAGCAATGGAGGAGAGGAACTGGTATAAAGAAAGGTTAGCGTAGGTCATATGCATCCCTGAACAGTAGAGTCTTTAGGGAGCACTAGAAGCTCTTAAAACTAGAAGAGAGTCTTGTGGAGCGAGGCAGAGAGTTCCACAAGATGGGAGCCAGTCTGGAGAAGTCCTGTAAACGGGAGTGTGATGAGGTGACAAGAGAGGAGGAGAGTAGGAGGTCGTGAGCAGAGCGAAGGGGATGGAGGGAGAGTATTTGGAGACAAGGTCTGAGATATAGGGGGGAGCAATGCAGTTGATAGCTTTGTATGTCAGAGTGAGAATTTTGTGTTTAATCCTGGAGGCAAGAGGAAGTCAGTGATGGGATTGGCAGAGAGGTGAAGTAGATGAAGAGCGATGTGTAAGGAAGATGAGCCTGGCTGAGGCATTCTTTATGGATTTCAAAAAGATTTAGGCGGCAGCTAGGGAGACCAGAGAGGACAGAATTGCAGTAGTCGAGGCGGGAAAGGATGAGAGAGTGGATTAAAATCTTAGTTGTGTCTTGTGTAAGGAAATGTCTAATTTTAGAGATGTTTTTAAGGTTGGGGCGGCAGGATTTAGCCAATGACTGAATGTGAGTAGTGAAAGAAAGATCGGAGTCAAGTGCGACCACAAGACAGCAGGCATGCAGGGTAGGTGTCTTATCGTACTGTTTCTCCACTGTACTGTTATCCTTGTACCCATGGGCAGCACTGCGGAATCTGTCAGCGCTTTATAAATAAAGAATAATAATAATAATAGGGTAATGATGGAGCTGTCAACAGTTAGAGAGATTAGGGGTGGAGATTTTGGAAGAAGGGGTGAAAATAAGGACCCCAGTTTTGGAGGGATTTAGTTTGAACTAGTGAGAGGACTTCGGGTTAGCAAGGAAAGAGATAGGTCTGGTGCAGAGAAGTAGATTTGGTTGTCGTCGGCATACAAATGATATTGGGACTTGGGGAACCTAATGATGACGTGTAGATTGAGAAGAGAAGGGGACCGAGGATGGAGCCTTGCAGTACACCAACAGAAAGTGGGCAGAGGAAGCCCCAGAGAAGGCGACAATAAAGTTACGGTTAGACAGGTAGGAAGAGAACTACGAGAGGGCTGTGTCACAAATGCTGAAGGATTGGAGGGTTTGGAGCAAAAGAGGGTGGACAAAAGCTATGGACAGATCAAGGAGGATAAGCAAAGAGAAGTGGCCTTTTGATTTTGCAGTAAATAGATCGATGGTAACCTTAACGATTGCTGTAACAATTGTTTGATTGCTCTGTGGAGTGATGGGGACGAAATCCAGATTGCAGTGGGTCAAGGAGGGAGTTTAATGTAAAGAAATGGGATAGGTGTGCATATACTAGCTTTTCTAGAAGCTTTGAGACAAGATGGAGTAGGGAAATAGGGCATTAGTTGGATGGGGAGGTTGGATTGAGAGAAGGTTTTCTGAGGAGAGGTGTGACCAGTGCATGTTTCAGAGATGAGGTAAATATACCGAGTGAGAGGTTGAAAATGTGTGTTAGTATAGGGGTAAGGGTAGAAGAGAGGGAGCGGAGTAGCTGTGAGGGGATAGGGTCGATAGGGTCAAGGGGACAGATAGTGAGGTGAGAGCACAGTTTAAGTGCAGAGACTTCTTCCTCAGTTACAGGGGAGAAAGAGCTACATTTATGGCTATGTAGGTTGTGGTTGATTGCAAGCATTTGAGGAGGTGAGAGAATGGAAGTATGTTGAGAGCTGATTTAGTTTCTAATGGAGTTGATTTGCTATTGAAGTAGCTGGTAAATTCTTGAGCTGACAGAGAAGTTGTGTTATGAGGTGGGGGTGGGCGGAGAAGAGTATTGAATGTGGAGAACAGACATTTTGGGTTTGAAGAAAGTAAAGATAAGAGTAGAGAAGTAATGTTGCTTATAGTTATTAATGGCAGAATAGTAGGCGTTCAAGATGAACTTGTAGTGAGCTGAACTCTGAGATTTTCTCCAGTGCCACTTAGCAGTATGGGAACATCTGCATAGGTACCGTGTCAAAGGAGTATGTCAGGGCTGAGGATGAGTGTGTGATTTCCAGCTATGGTAAGAGAGATTGTCAAGGATGGATGTAAGGGTGGAATTATAGTGGCAGATAGATTGATCAGGGCAGGAAAAGGAGGAGATGGATGAGAGGAGAGGTTTGAGGGAATTAACAGGCTGTTGCTGATCTAAGCCATAATGCTTCTGTGAAGTTTGGTGTGAGGAGTAGACGGAGGGAGAGTTGTAGGGAGGGAGGTGATGTTGCAAGTGAGGAGATGGCGGTCAGTCAAGGGAGTGACCACCTTTATGAGTGGGAGAGTCAGTCCATTGTGACAAAAAAAATGAGGGCAGGGGTGTCTGAGGAAATAAGGTAACCAGGCAGCCAAGTGATCTAGAAATTGAGTTGAGTAGCCAGAGGGTCGGTATATGACTGCAACACGTATAGAGAGAATAAGCAAATAATGTGGTTTTCGAATGAGGAAAATGTGAGGGAGGAGATTGGTTGAATTTGTTGAAAGGTGCAACGAGGGGAAGTAAAATACCTACACTACCTCCTTGTCTATTACCAGACCTAGAAGTGTGGCTGAAGTGGAGACACCCATGTTACAGAGCAGCAGTGGATGCTGTGTCTAAGGGAGAGAGCCAGGTTTCTGTTAAAGCCAGAAGGTTGAGGGAGCGGGAGATAAAGAGGTCATGGATAGAAGTGAGCTTGTTGCAAACAGAGGGAGATTTCCAGAGTGCAAAAGTGAAGGGGTTAGTGGCTTTAGATACAAGAAAAATGTGAGTAAGGTTACCAGAGTTATGTTTTCTGAGTCTATGGAAGGGTACACATGGATGTGCACGGCTAGGAAGTTGCTGGGGACCAGGATTAGGGGAGATGTCACCAGCAGCTAGTATAAGATAGTATAAGTTATAATAGTGAGGTTATTTTGTATAATTTCTTAGTGAGGTAGATTGCATGATGTAGATGTAGGCGTTCTGTGGGAGTTAACTGGGCATTCCAGTTGAGTTTAGGGAAGACATGCAGTAGGTGTAGGCGGTCTGCGGGAGTTAGCCGGGCAATCCAGGGGAGTATAGCGAAGTCATGCCGTAGGTGTAGACGGTATTAGGGAGTTAGCTGGGCATTCAAGGGGAGTATAGTGAAGACATGACGTATCTATAGGCCTTCTGTGGGCAGTTAGCAAAGCGTTCAAGGGGATTAAGCTGCACTTTGATTGGGATACATCACCAGCAGTGAACATATTCCAATCTCTGAAATCATGAAGGTTTATTTTGGATTTGACTGTCTCTTTAATTAACTTTCCAATTCACTTTTATCAAATTTGCTTTATTCTCTTGTTATTCTTTGTTCAAAGCTAAAAGTAGGTAGGCACATATGCTAATTTCTAAGTCCTTGAAGGGCACTCTTATTTTAGTGCATATTGACAGTTTTTTCATAGTTACATACGGCTAGTTCATGTGTGCCAAATAGATAACTCCCGTGGAGTTATTTATGAGTCAGCACTGATTAGCTAAAATTCAAGTCTGTCAAAATAATTTGAATAAGGGGGAAGCCTGCAGAAGCTTAGATACAAGGTAATCAAAGAGATAAGATGTTTAATAATATAAAAGTGTCGGTTATGCAAAACTGGGGAATGGGTAATAAATGGAGTACTGTATCGATCTTTTTAAACAACACAAATTCAGGAGTAGACTGTCCCTTTAAGCCCTTAATGAGAGCAAAAATACCTAATTTGGAAGCATATGTCTCTCATTTCAGCGGGAACACAATGCAATTTCTGCGTGCCTCAGGCAATGACAGCCACCATCAGTCACTTATGTTGGGCATCCTATTTTGTCATTCACTCTTATGAATCCATACAAAGCAGCAACAATACCACATAATCTTACTTTTAGATTATTCTACTTTACCTAGTAAATATATTTGGTAAAAGTCTACTTGATGTGTTTCATAGTTTTGTTGCTATAACACTTTTAAGTTTAAAACCCTTTAAAGTCTATGGGCATTCCATTTTGTCATTCACCCTTGTCATTCCATACAAAGCAGCTATAATCTGACGTAATCTCACTTTCAGAATATGCTACTGTACCTGGGGAACATATCTGGTAAATATCTATTTGATATGTCTCATATTTTAGTTTCTATAGCACTTTGAAATGTAACCCCATTATAGTCTACGGGCATTCCATTTTGTCATTCACCCTTGTCATTCCATAGAAATCAGTTACTGTACCTGGGGAACATATATGGTAAATATCTATTTGATATGTCTCATATTTTAGTTTATATAGCACTTTTAAATGTATTCCCATCATATTCAATGAGCATTCTATTTTGTCATTCACCCTTGTCATTCCATAGAAAGCAGCTATAATCTGAAGTAATCTCACTTTCAGAATATGCTACTGTACCTGGGGAACATAACTGGTAAATATCTAGTTGATATGTATCATAGTTTAGTTTCTATAGCACTTTTAAATTTAATCCCATTATAGTCTTTGGGCATTCCATTATGTCATTCACCCTTGTCATTCCATAGAAAGCAGCTATAATCTGAAGTAATCTCACTTTGAGAATATGCTACTGTACCTGGGGAACATATCTGGTAAATATCTATTTGATATGTATCATAGTTTAGTTTCTATAGCACTTTTAAATTTAATCCCATTATAGTCTTTGGGCATTCCATTATGTCATTCACCCTTGTCATTCCATAGAAAGCAGCTATAATCTGAAGAAATCTCACTTTCAGAATATGCTACTGTACATGGGGAACATATCTGATAAATATCTAGTTGATATGTATCATAGTTTTGTTGCTTCAACACTTTTAATTTTACATCCCATTAAAGTCTATGGGCATTCCATTTTGTCGTTCACCCTTGTCATTCCATAGAAAGCAGCTATAATCTGAAGTAATCTCACTTTCAGAATATGCTTCTGTGCCTGGGGAAAATATCTGGTAAATATCTATTTGATATGTATCATAGTTTAGTTTCTATAGCACTTTTAAATGTAATCCCATTATAGTCTATGGGCATTCCATTTTGTCATTCAGCCTTGTCATTCCATAGAAAGCAGCTATAATCTGATGTAATCTCACTTTCAGAATATGCTACTGTACATGGGGAACATATCTGGTAAATATCTAGTTGATATGTATCATAGTTTAGTTTCTATAGCACTTTTAAATGTAATCCCATTATAGTCTATGGGCATTCCATTTTGTCATTCACCCTTGTCATTCCATAGAAAACAGCTATAATCTGAAGTAATCTCACTTTCAGAATATGCTACTGTACCTGGGGAACATATCTGGTAAATATCTAGTTAATATGTATCATAGTTTAGTTTTTATAGCACTTTTAAATTTAATCCCATTATAGTCTATGGGGAAGTCCATTATGTCATTCACCCTTGTCATTCCATAGAAAGCAGCTATAATCTGAAGTAATCTCACTTTCAGAATATGCTACTGTACCTGGGGAACATATCTGGTAAATATCTATTTGATATGTATCATAGTTTAGTTTCTATAGCACTTTTAAATGTAATCCCATTATAGTCTATGGGCATTCCATTTTGTCATTCACCCTTGTCATTCCATAGAAAGCAGCTATAATCTGAAGTAATCTCACTTTCAGAATATGCTACTGTACCTGGGGAACATATCTGGTAAATATCTATTTGATATGTATCATAGTTTAGTTTCTATAACACTTTTAAATGTAATCCCATTATAGTCTAAGGGCATTCCATTTTGTCATTCACCCTTGTCATTCCATAGATTGCAGCTATAATCTGATGTTATCTCACTTTCAGAATATGCTACTGTACATGGGGAACATATCTGGTAAATATCTAGTTGATATGTATCATAGTTTAGTTTCTATAGCACTTTTAAATTTAATCCCATTATAGTCTATGGGCATTCCATTATGTCATTCACCCTTGAAATTCCATAGAAAGCAGCTATAATCTGAAGTAATCTCATTTTCAGAATATGCTACTGTACATGTGGAACATATCTGGTAAATATCTAGTTAATATGTATCATAGTTTTGTTGATTCAACACTTTTAATTTTACATCCCATTAAAGTCTATGGGCATTCCATTTTGTCATTCACCCTTGTCATTCCATAGAAAGCAGCTATAATCTGAAGTAATCTCACTTTCAGAATATGCTACTGTACCTGGGGAACATATCTGGTAAATATCTAGTTAATATGTATCATAGTTTAGTTTTTATAGCACTTTTAAATTTAATCCCATTATAGTCTATGGGCATTCCATTTTGTCATTCACCCTTGTCATTCCATAGAAAGCAGCTATAATCTGAAGTAATCTCACTTTCAGAATATGCTACTGTACCTGGGGAACATATCTGGTAAATATCTATTTGATATGTATCATAGTTTAGTTTCTATAGCACTTTTAAATGTAATCCCATTATAGTCTATGGGCATTCCATTTTGTCATTCACCCTTGTCATTCCATAGAAAGCAGCTATAATCTGAAGTAATCTCACTTTCAGAATATGCTACTGTACCTGGGGAACATATCTGGTAAATATCTATTTGATATGTATCATAGTTTAGTTTCTATAGCACTTTTAAATGTAATCCCATTATAGTCTATGGGCATTCCATTTTGTCATTCAGCCTTGTCATTCCATAGAAAGCAGCTATAATCTGATGTAATCTCACTTTCAGAATATGCTACTGTACATGGGGAACATATCTGGTAAATATCTAGTTGATATGTATCATAGTTTAGTTTCTATAGCACTTTTAAATGTAATCCCATTATAGTCTATGGGCATTCCATTTTGTCATTCACCCTTGTCATTCCATAGAAAACAGCTATAATCTGAAGTAATCTCACTTTCAGAATATGCTACTGTACCTGGGGAACATTTCTGGTAAATATCTAGTTAATATGTATCATAGTTTAGTTTTTATAGCACTTTTAAATTTAATCCCATTATAGTCTATGGGCATTCCATTATGTCATTCACCCTTGTCATTCCATAGAAAGCAGCTATAATCTGAAGTAATCTCACTTTCAGAATATGCTACTGTACCTGGGGAACATATCTGGTAAATATCTATTTGATATGTATCATAGTTTAGTTTCTATAGCACTTTTAAATGTAATCCCATTATAGTCTAAGGGCATTCCATTTTGTCATTCACCCTTGTCATTCCATAGATTGCAGCTATAATCTGATGTTATCTCACTTTCAGAATATGCTACTGTACATGGGGAACATATCTGGTAAATATCTAGTTGATATGTATCATAGTTTAGTTTCTATAGCACTTTTAAATTTAATCCCATTATAGTCTATGGGCATTCCATTATGTCATTCACCCTTGAAATTCCATAGAAAGCAGCTATAATCTGAAGTAATCTCATTTTCAGAATATGCTACTGTACATGTGGAACATATCTGGTAAATATCTAGTTAATATGTATCATAGTTTTGTTGATTCAACACTTTTAATTTTACATCCCATTAAAGTCTATGGGCATTCCATTTTGTCATTCACCCTTGTCATTCCATAGAAAGCAGCTATAATCTGAAGTAATCTCACTTTCAGAATATGCTACTGTACCTGGGGAACATATCTGGTAAATATCTAGTTAATATGTATCATAGTTTAGTTTTTATAGCACTTTTAAATTTAATCCCATTATAGTCTATGGGCATTCCATTTTGTCATTCACCCTTGTCATTCCATAGAAAGCAGCTATAATCTGAAGTAATCTCACTTTCAGAATATGCTACTGTACCTGGGGAACATATCTGGTAAATATCTATTTGATATGTATCATAGTTTAGTTTCTATAGCACTTTTAAATGTAATCCCATTATAGTCTATGGGCATTCCATTTTGTGATTCACCCTTGTCATTCCATAGAAAGCAGCTATAATCTGAAGTAATCTCACTTTCAGAATATGCTACTGTACCTGGGGAACATATCTGGTAAATATCTAGTTGATCTGTATCATAGTTTAGTTTCTATAGCACTTTTAAATGTAATCCCATTATAGTCTATGGGCATTCCATTTTGTTATTCACCCTTGTCATTCCATAGATTGCAGCTATAATCTGATGTTATCTCACTTTCAGAATATGCTACTGTACATGGGGAACATATCTGGTAAATATCTAGTTGATATGTATCATAGTTTAGTTTCTATAGCACTTTTAAATTTAATCCCATTATAGTCTATGGGCATTCCATTATGTCATTCACCCTTGAAATTCCATAGAAAGCAGCTATAATCTGAAGTAATCTCACTTTCAGAATATGCTACTGTACATGGGGAACATATCTGGTAAATATCTATTTGATATGTATCATAGTTTAGTTTCTATAGCACTTTTAAATGTAATCCCATTATAGTATATGGGCATTCCATTTTGTGATTCACCCTTGTCATTCCATAGAAAGCAGCTATAATCTGAAGTAATCTCACTTTCAGAATATGCTACTGTACCTGGGGAACATATCTGGTAAATATCTAGTTGATCTGTATCATAGTTTAGTTTCTATAGCACTTTTAAATTTAATCCCTTTATAGTCTATGTGCATTCCATTATGTCATTCACCCTTGTCATTCCATAGAAAGCAGCTATAATCTGATGTAATCTCACTTTCAGAATATGCTACTGTACCTGGGGAACATATCTGGTAAATATCTATTTGATATGTATCATAGTTTAGTTTCTATAGCACTTTTAAATGTAATCCCATTATAGTCTATGGGCATTCCATTTTGTTATTCACCCTTGTCATTCCATAGATTGCAGCTATAATCTGATGTTATCTCACTTTCAGAATATGCTACTGTACCTGGGGAACATATCTGGTAAATATCTAGTTGATATGTATCATAGTTTAGTTTCTATAGCACTTTTAAATGTAATCCCATTATAGTCTATGGGCATTCCATTTTGTCATTCACCCTTGTCATTCCATAGAAAGCAGCTATAATATGATGTAATCTCACTTTCAGAATATGCTACTGTACCTGGGGAACATATCTGGTAAATATCTATTTGATATGTATCATAGTTTAGTTTCTATAGCACTTTTAAATTTAATCCCATTATAGTCTATGGGCATTCCATTATGTCATTCACCCTTGTCATTCCATAGGAAGCAGCTATAATCTGAAGAAATCTCACTTTCAGAATATGCTACCGTACATGGGGAACATATCTGATAAATATCTAGTTGATATGTATCATAGTTTTGTTGCTTCAACACTTTTAATTTTACATCCCATTAAAGTCTATGGGCATTCCATTTTGTCATTCACCCTTGTCATTCCATAGAAAGCAGCTATAATCTGATGTAATCTCACTTTCAGAATATGCTACTGTACATGGGGAACATATCTGGTAAATATCTAGTTGATATGTATCATAGTTTAGTTTCTATAGCACTTTTAAATGTAATCCTATTATAGTCTATGGGCATTCCATTTTGTCATTCACCCTTGTCATTCCATAGAAAGCAGCTATAATCTGATGTAATCTCACTTTCAGAATATGCTACTGTACCTGGGGAACATATCTGGTAAATATCTATTTGATATGTATCATAGTTTAGTTTCTATAGCACTTTTAAATGTAATCCCATTATAGTCTATGGGCATTCCATTTTGTCATTCACCCTTGTCATTCCATAGAAAGCAGCTATAATCTGAAGTAATCTCACTTTCAGAATATGCTACTGTACATGGGGAACATATCTGGTAAATATCTATTTGATATGTATCATAGTTTAGTTTCTATAGCACTTTTAAATTTAATCCCATTATAGTCTATGGGCATTCCATTATGTCATTCACCCTTGTCATTCCATAGAAAGCAGCTATAATCTGAAGAAATCTCACTTTCAGAATATGCTACTGTACCTGGGGAACATAATTGGTAAATATCTAGTTGATATGTATCATAGTTTAGTTTCTATAGCACTTTTAAATGTAATCCTATTATAGTCTATGGGCATTCCATTTTGTCATTCACCCTTGTCATTCCATAGAAAGCAGCTATAATCTGAAGTAATCTCACTTTGAGAATATGCTACTGTACCTGGGGAACATATCTGGTAAATATCTATTTGATATGTATCATAGTTTAGTTTCTATAGCACTTTTAAATTTAATCCCATTATAGTCTATGGGCATTCCATTATGTCATTCACTCTTGTCATTCCATAGAAAGCAGCTATAATCTGAAGAAATCTCACTTTCAGAATATGATACTGTACATGGGGAACATATCTGATAAATATCTAGTTGATATGTATCATAGTTTTGTTGCTTCAACACTTTTAATTTTACATCCCATTATAGTCTATGGGCATTCCATTATGTCATTCACCCTTGTCATTCCATAGAAAGCAGCTATAATCTGATGTAATCTCACTTTCAGAATATGCTACTGTACCTGGGGAACATATCTGGTAAATATCTATTTGATATTCATCATAGTTTAGTTTCTATAGCACTTTTAAATGTAATCCCATTATAGTCTATGGGCATTCCATTTTGTCATTCACCCTTGTCATTCCATAGAAAGCAGCTATAATCTGATGTAATCTCACTTTCAGAATATGCTACTGTACCTGGGGAACATATCTGGTAAATATCTATTTGATATGTATCATAGTTTAGTTTCTATAGCACTTTTAAATGTAATCCCATTATAGTCTATGGGCATTCCATTTTGTCATTCACCCTTGTCATTCCATAGAAAACAGCTATAATCTGAAGTAATCTCACTTTCAGAATATGCTACTGTACCTGGGGAACATATCTGGTAAATATCTATTTGATATGTATCATAGTTTAGTTTCTATAGCACTTTAAATGTAATCCCATTATAGTCTATGGGCATTCCATTTTGTCATTCACCCTTGTCATTCCATAGAAAGCAGCTATAATCTGATGTAATCTCACTTTCAGAATATGCTACTGTACATGGGGAACATATCTGGTAAATATCTAGTTGATATGTATCATAGTTTAGTTTCTATAGCACTAAATGTAATCCCATTATAGTCTATGGGCATTCCATTTTGTCATTCACCCTTGTCATTCCATAGAAAGCAGCTATAATCTGATGTAATCTCACTTTCAGAATATGCTACTGTACATGGGGAACATATCTGGTAAATATCTAGTTGATATGTATCATAGTTTAGTTTCTATAGCACTTTTAAATGTAATCCCATTATAGTCTATGGGCATTCCATTTTGTCATTCACCCTTGTCATTCCATAGAAAGCAGCTATAATCTGATGTAATCTCACTTTCAGAATATGCTACTGTACATGGGGAACATATCTGGTAAATATCTATTTGATATGTATCATAGTTTAGTTTCTATAGCACTTTTAAATTTAATCCCATTATAGTCTATGGGCATTCCATTTTGTCATTCACCCTTGTCATTCCATAGAAAGCAGCTATAATCTGAAGTAATATCACTTTCAGAATATGCTACTGTACCTGGGGAACATATCTGGTAAATATCTAGTTAATATGTATCATAGTTTAGTTTCTATAGCACTTTTAAATTTAATCCCATTATAGTCTATGGGCATTCCATTTTGTCATTCACCCTTGTCATTCCTTTTAGTACATCCCGAAAAAAACCTCTCTAATATATCTGTATATAATGTACTGGGGAGGGGGCTGTGTTTGTGAGGCATAGGGAACCTCTCTATATATCTGTGTATAATGTACTAGGAAGGGGACTGTGTGTGTGTGAGGCAGAAAAAAACCTCTCTATAATATTATATATCTGTATATAATGTACTGGGGAGGGGGCTGTGTTTGTGAGGCAGAGGGAACTTCTCTATTATATTATATAATATATCTGTATATAAGTACTGGGGAGGGGACTGTGTGTTTGAGGCAGAGGGAACCATATATTAGATATCTGTATAAAAGGTGCTGGGGAGGCATGGTATGTGTGTGGAATGGGAAGCAGAGGGAACCTCTATAATATTACAGTATGTGTCTGTAAATAAGAACTGGGAAGGTGTGTGTTTATGTGTGTGTCAGAGGGAATCTGTATATAAGGTATAACCTATCTGTATATAAAGTACCGAGGAGGGGCTGTGTGCGCGAGGCAGAGGAAACCACTCTATAATGTTATATATCTATTCCGGGCTGCCCCGTTTATACCGGGAAGGGTGTAAACCCTAGTTGGGGGCCAGTAACTCATATATCACTTAGCCTTTTTTTTATTACACAGATATCTGAGATTTAACCCATTGGATACCAGTAATACACACACAGTGCAGTTGGGTGGCCATTTGGCTGTGCTCAGCTGCTGTCATACACTTGTACGTAAGTACAAACCTTGTCAAAATTAGATAAGTCACCCATCGGTGGAACCAGAATTTTGATGTCTAAAACTAAATTTCAATTTTTGTTGAAGGTGAACTGAGGTTAAGTGTGTTATCATAAATTATGTGTCAGAAATATTTAGGAAATAATGACGTACATGCTGTTTTTAATGTACTTTATAAAAAAAAAAAAATGACACACAAATCGGTTTAGTATTTAAAAATTACAATATTTTTGTGTTAAAGTGCTTGGTCTGTTGAAAAAAAAAATGGGTTGAAGATCTGTAATTAGCAACATAAAATATATATATTGTTAGAGCAGTTTATTTTGTATTGATCTATTATTGATAATCATTGTTTTCTGTTGGATTAATCAGTTTTATTCATTTTAATCCCTTTGTGACCATGCACAGTGATTCCTGAATCCTGGTCTGTGTATGACGTTCAGATATAGGTGCTGAGCATCCCTAATTCACAATACGTATTTCCCTCTGCGATGATTAACTGTACATGAGAGATTTCTTTCTCTTGGTGTCACGGCTCCTATTACAGTTAAGCAATACACGTCACTACATTTGTCAGTAAAGGAGAAACATTATAATAATATCTGACACATTCAGTTGTGCGGAACAAGACAATGTCTGAAAAGACAGAGAACTAAACCTCAGACCTTCCTGATGCACACGGAGGTAAGCAGGACGTTACGTGCATGTCACCTGGTTTTGTCATCAGACTTTAAATATATTTTTTACAGTAACTAACCAGAAACTTAAGTGATCTGATCTCCTTAAAGGGACCCTTAACACTTGTCTTCTAATAATCCCCAAAACCTACTTTTTCTTATTAATAAAAATAAAATAATCACTGCTGTTTATTTTATCTGTTCCTCTTACCCCAAGCTTTTGAAAGGGATTGTTTTGAAATACAGTGTTGAGCCAGTGCTTGATTTCCTATGTAAGCTGCCATATTGTAGCGTGCGTTACAGGGGCACAGTAGTCACATGACACAGCATATTGGTTGTTACATACTTTACTTGGAGAAATAACATTTGCCTGCAGCGTGTGAGCTGCAGTGTCTGAAGACACATATTTATTTCTCAGTCAGGGTGTAAATATATTTAATTTCCCAGTCTATGTATATAATATACATTATGCAGCACAATCTAAATAAAATGCTAAATACAGTACTTCTGTTTTTAACTCCCCCCACAGTTTTATTTTTTTCAAACTCCCCACAAGTTTTAAGCTTTAAGCAGAGCGGTTCAGGCACTGTTATCATTGTCAATTACTGACATGCTCCGGGAGGGGGAGAAAGAGGAGGAAGCTCAGTCTCACGGCACTCTGTGAAGTTTGTGCAGAAGATTTCTGCTTTTCATGAACTTTGCTCCTAGTAATGTAAATCACTAAGGGCTGAAACTCAGCTTAGTGTTCATTTAGCAAGGATGGTATGCATTATTTATCAGTGTGATCTACTCCTGTCACACCCTCTGCTGAAACACAGTCAAACTCGTGTGTGATCAGAGGGTGTGACAGGAGTAGATCACACTGATAAATAATGCATACCATCCTTACTAAACGAACACTAAGCTGAGTGTCAGCCCTTAGTGATTTACATTACCAGGAGCAAAGGTCATGAAAAGCAGAAATCTTCTGCACAAACTTCACAGCGTGCCATGAGAGCTTCCTCCTCCCTCTCATTTCCCTCCTGGAGCATGTCAGTAATTGACAATGATAACAGTGCCTGAACCACTCTGCTTAGAGCATAAAACTTGTGGGGAGTTTGAAAAAATAAAACTGTGGGGGGAGTTAAAAACAGAAGTACTGTACTTAGCATTTTATTTAAATCGTGCTGCATAATGTATATTATATACATAGACTGGGAAATGAAATATATTTACACCCTGACTGAGAAATAAATGTGTCTTCAGACACTGCAGCTCACACGCTGCAGGCAAATGTTATTCCTCTAAGTACTGTATGTAACAGCCAATATGCTGTGTCATGTGACTGCATCATAACCATGTGACTTCTGTGCCCCTGTAACTCGCGCTACAATATGGCAGCTTACATAGGAAATCAAGCAGTGGCTCAACACTGTATTTCAAGACAATTCCTTTCAAAAGTTTGGTGTAAAAGGAACAGATAAAATAAACAGAAGTGATTATTTTATTTTTATTTATAAGAAAAAGTAGGTTTTAGCAATTTTTATCAGGTGTTTAATGTACCTTTAAGCAGGATATAGAAACATTTAACACAATACAAGAAACAGCTTGCACAGAAAAAGTAAAAAAATAAAAATAAATATCCAATGTTAAAAACACACAGCAGACATGACAATGTTGGAATCTGACAAGTTTCGCACCTCACTGGTGCATCTTCATAGACTAATCCCTCCTTGCCATCAAGTTTCTTAAAGAGACATTGTACACTAGATTTTTCTTTGCATAAATGTTTTGTAAACAATAAAAATATATATCAAGCCCATATGGGAGTATTTTTGTACAAATCTATTGCTTATTTTTAAATAACATTGTGCTGATTTTAAGACTCCTAACCAAGTCCCAAAGTTTTAGATGTTTACAGACTCCTTGATGTGTAATTGGTCTTTTCGTATGCAGGGGAGGGGGTGGGGTCTGCTCTTTTTGGTTTCCCAGACCCTTCCAGTAGGTGTCCCAGTCTAACCTCATCAACAGTGCTAAACAGGGAGCTTCTAAGTAAGTTTTTAAATGGTTTTATTCTGGATTTTTATACCAGTATCTGTGCATTTTCTTTTTAGTATTGTCTTTAGCATGCAGTTATATGAAAATTGGTATATACAGTCCCTTTAAATACCATCAAATTACCATAACCCCTTGCACAATAGATTAAAAAACAGATGTAGTAAAAGTACTCAGTAGCAAGATGGCACAGAATATGTAAATATGCAACATAGTTCAATTCCTGTTGAAATTAATGATATTGCATGTTCACATACCCAGTGCCTTCTTGCTACTTTATGAACTATTATTAGTTCTGTTTTTTTTTAATTTGGTGTGTAAAGGGTTAAGGTAATTTGATGGTATTTAAAGAACCATTAAATACAGTAGAACTGAATAATTGACATTTTCACAATAAAAAGACAATGCAGTAGCACTAAATTAGAAATGAGCAATAGAATATTTTCTGTCAAAGTTAATACAATTTCCCCTCTCGCTGTATCATTTGACAGCCATCAGCTAATCTCAAAATGCCTGATAGTATATACTGTGTCCTTTTGCACATGCTCAGTAGGATCTAGAGCCTCAGTAAGTTGTTCATATATAAATAATGTGCGCGTTTTGATAATGGAAGTATATTGGAATGCTTTGTTAAATTGCATGTTCTATATGAATCATGAATTTAATTTTGATTGGATTAGTCTATGAGGAAGCAACAGTGGGGTGTCAGATTCTCACATTGTCATGTCTGCTGTGTGTTTTTATCATTGGATAATACAGTATTACTTTTATTTTTACTTCTTTTGTGGAAGCCGTTTCTTGAATTTTGTTGCTGTCTGGCAGATGGACGTGTACTAGGTGTTAGCCAGAACAGTGTATTTATACCTATGTGTCCGCAACTTTACCCTTGTTAACAATGAGACCAGCACCAGATGAGAACGCTAAGTGTCAGTCTGTACTTAAAGAGACATGAAAGTAAAAATGAAACTTTCATGGTTCACCAAGAGCATAGAATTGTAAGACACTTTTAAATTCACTGCTATTGTCAAAGTTCAGGTATGCGCAATTCCTATCACCTGGTACATGCAGTTCCTGAGTTGTTTTTTTTTACATTTAGCCCTGCAGCGGGCAACCAGACCGCAGCAGGGCTAAAGCTTTATTTTTTAAGTTGAAATAATTCTTTATTGAGTTTTTCATAATACAAAAAGAAAGGAGAAAAAAAAGGAGGATTAGAATTAGCACAATCTGATATAAAGTATCTATTCTTGAATTAACCCATTAACATGAAAAGAGAAAAAAACAAAACACGTGTCCTCAAAAAGGAAAGAATCATGTCAATATGCAAGTCACAAAAGATGATGTATTAATTTCTAATTCACTTAAAGGGACAGTAAACCTTAAAAATAATGTTATATAATTCTGCACATAGTGCAGAATTATATAACATTATTTAAGTGCTATAGTTCTAAACGGCTTTTTTCTCTTTAAATATGTTAAAATTACGGCGCTTTTACAGACCCGCTCTCTGCTCTCTGCTGAGCGGGTCTGTAATATTCAGTCAGCGCATCGGGCCAGCTGTATAGTCACAGCCCGGCCCGACCGCGCCATAGGAGCGAGCTGCACTTAGTGCTATGGCGCGGTCGGGCCGGGCTGTGACTATACAGCTGGCCCGATGCGCTGACTGAATATTACAGACCCGCTCAGCAGAGAGCAGAGAGCGGGTCTGTAAAAGCGCCGTAATTTTAACATATTTAAAGAGAAAAAAGCTGTTTAGAACTATAGCACTTAAATAATGTTATATAATTCTGCACTATGTGCAGAATTATATAACATTATTTTTAAGGTTTACTGTCCCTTTAATCTATCAAAATATCACATACCTCTCTATTTGAATCCCTAAACCTAATTGGAGTTAATACCGCCTGGTAGAGGACATTTAAACCTAAATATAATGAGTAAATCAAATCACTGCAGTAAAGTACAGATCACTGCTTATCATTAAGACTATACCAAAGAAATAGAGTGTGGAAAAGAAAACATGATATAGTGAATGCATATGGATCTAGCTAGAGAAAGAAAAAGCGAGTGAAAAAGAAAAGAAAAAGATAGATATATTAGATGCTTATCTGAGTGTCCCCTCTACGTTCGTTCCCCCCCCCCCCCCCCCCCCCGTCGAACAACCAGGACCAATGTGTCTGTCATCCCGGGAACATCCTTTCGTTCTCATCTCATTCTCTCCTTGAGTTGTTTAGTCAGTTTGTCTGTCCTGTGCTTTATATATTATCCAGTGGAGCCATGTGTTTTGAAAAGTTAACTGGGTATCTTGTATGTACGCTGCTTGTTCGTACATATTATAAAAGTGTGCAATCTTTGCAATTATCTCATCTCGCGTAGGTGGGCCCACCTTCCAGTGACGTGCTACGCATATTCTGGTAGCTGTACATGTTATTTTAATAAATTGGTTTATATATTTGTTAAATTTCTTATTTCGTTCGTGTAGTAAGGCTTGTGAAAGTGTAAAGTGTATTGATTCGCCTAGGATAGTGCTAAGAAGCTTGGAGAGATCCACCCAAGTCTCCCTTATGTGAGGACAGTCCCACCACATGTGCTTGTAGGTTCCCACTAGCCCACAGCCTCTGTAGCAAAGGTTAGATCTTTCCTTTGTCGCATGTGAGGTAATTACTGGCGTCAAATACCACCTTGATATTGTTTTATAAAAAATTTCTATCATGTCAGCAC
Source organism: Bombina bombina (assembly GCF_027579735.1). NCBI lineage: Eukaryota > Metazoa > Chordata > Amphibia > Anura > Bombinatoridae > Bombina > Bombina bombina. Next base: position 851,181,608 of record NC_069502.1, read on the forward strand.
TTAAAAGGCCCCTACAAGAAGTTTGCATAATTTGGTTCCACTGCTCCTCAGTCATATGTGTATCTAAATCCTGTACCCATTTGTTGTATAGTGAGGTGTTCGGTGAATGTGCCCTCTGTATGATTAAGTATAATCTTGATATCACTTTTTTTGGCCTTTTCCCTAATTTACAAAGGATGTCCAATTCTGTTGGGGCTCCTTCCTTTAGATTTGCCAGAAAGGAGCGAAGATTTTATACAAGCTGTAGGTATTGATACCAATGTAATGTATAAGGAGAAATCACGTCCCCCAGGGTGTTATAGGACACTATTTTCCTACCTTCTAGTATATCTGCTATCCTATAGACGCCTTTATTTTCCCATTTAGTTAGTGTAGAGAAGGGTAAGGATGATAGTACACATTTTAACGGTGTGTAAATGGAATTAGGAGTCAAAAGAGATAGTCCTCTCGTTACTTTATGCCACTGTGCTATCATGTTTGTTGTAATTAGAGATGTCTTATTTTGTTTCATAGTCCCTGATGAAGAACCCCAAATCATCCCTTCTGGTGTGGCAAAACCGTTAATATCAGTCTCCAGTCTGACCCATCGGATCTCCTCCTCCTTCCCCGTTAATAAGAGTGTCTGAGCTAACCTAGCCGCTTGATAGTAATTTTTTAAGTTGGGTATTCCCAGACTTCCCACCTGTCTATGTCTAGTAAGTACACTCCTAGCTATCCTAGCTTTTTGATTGTTTCTTAGAAATTTATGAATCCTATTTCGAGTTTCCTCTAGTTCTTTAAAAATTATTTTTATTGGTAAGGCTCGGAACAAGTAAAGGATCCTGGGTAAGACCATCATTTTAATTGCTGAGATACGCCCGTACCACAAGAAGCGGTACTGACTCCATTTTAGGAGATCTTGTTTGATATTCTGAACATTGGTATATAATTGGCCCTATATAATTCTGTGGAATGTTTTGTTATTTTGACCCCCAGGTATGTTATATATTTTTTAACTAAAAACTAAAAAATGATAGTTAAATTCCAATAGTTTTTGGGTATGTGTTGGTAATTTAATGGTCGTGGCTTCACATTTATCAACATTGATTTTATAACCCTATATTGATGAAAATTGGGAAAGGATCAGATATAAATTTGGTAGGGATATCATAGGTTTTGTTAGGGAAAGTAGGACATCGTCCGCTATTTTATATTCTTCTCCTCCAATACACACGCCCGTGACGTCTGGAAATTTTCTAATTTGTTGAGCCAAGGGTTCTATACAAAGAGCAAACAATAATGGCGAGAGCGGACATCCCTGTCGCGTTCCATTCTGGATGGGGAAACTCCGAGATTGATGGCCAATCAATCTGTCACGAAACCACCCGAAAACCCCATTGTCTGCAACACTGCCCACATATACCTCCAATCTACTCAGTCAAACGCCTTCTCTGCGTCTAATGACAGCAACAGAGAAGGCGTCCCAGTGGCATCTATATGATCTATTAGAGAAACCATACGTCTAATGTTGTCTGGTGCCTCTCGTTTTTTTTTACAAAGTCAACTTGGTCCGGATGGACCAACCCAGGTAGAATATGTTTTAATCTGGTAGCCAGAATCTTGGTGAATATTTTGATATCTTGGTTTATCAATGAAATTGGGCGGTAGTTTTTACAGAGGGTCTTATCTTTTCCTGGCTTAGGAATTACCACTATCTTTGCATGAAGAAGCTCCATGGGTATCTCGTTTCCCTGTAGTATATCATTACAGAATTTCGCCAAATGTGGGGCTAAAATTGTGTTAAAAAGTTTATAATATTCTCCTGGGAGTCCATCCGGACCCGCCGCCTTACCTCTTTTCAATTCTTTAATTATTGCGAAAACTTCTGGTACAGTAATCGTGGCATTCAGAGTATCTAGGTCCTCCTTTGATATCTTTGATAATTTAGCCTCGGTCAGAAATCTGTGGAGGAGGGTCGCTATTTCTGGTGTGTCTTATACCTTTTTTCCATCATATAAAGTGCTATAGAAATCAGAAAAGGTAGTCACTATTTCCTCAGGATTAGAAGTGAGGTCTCCCCTATGAGTGTGTAGTGTTGGAATTGAGATATCTTTGATCCTATCTCTAATCTTGTTTGCCAGATACCTATCCGGTTTGTTGGCAAAAATAAAATAATTAGTTTTAAGCCTTTAACTAGCCCGTATAGATTCTTTTTGTAGAATCAAGTCTAGAGATTGGCTTTTTAGTATTAAGTTTTTCAAAACAGTAGTAGATCCTGTCTCTCTATATTTTATTTCTAACTGGTGTATTTCATTCTGTAGTTTATGGAAAGTGTCTCTTTTTTTAGCATTAATTTGGGATTTCAATTTGATTAATAGTCCCCTCATAAATGGTTTGTGAGCCGCCCATGGCATAACTGGGTTGGTAGCAGAGTCTACGTTGATTTGCCAATATTCTAAAAGAGCTCGAAAAATATTTTCTCTATGTATGGGGCCTTTAAGGAGAAGGGGATCATATGTCCAACTCTTCTGTCCCTTGGGTGTGGTGAGATTCTTTAGCCTCAAAGATATAACCGAGTGGGCTGACCAGACACACAGGCTTATAGAGGAAGAAACCAAATTTGGAACCAAGACTTGGCTTAAAAATATATAATCCAATTTGAAATATTTGTTATGTGCTGCAGAGTAATATGTGTGATCAGGTGTGTTCCCATAAAGTACTCTCCATGTGTCTAATATATTATGCCCTGCCAATGTGGTTAGTACCTTTTTTAACTTTAGTATTATTTCTAATTTGAGATTGGGTAAGGCCTGCGCCGGCGGGTGCTATCTGTGTCTGCAGGGAGATATTATAATCTCCTTCCATAATTACTCGGGTGTGGCTCCATGTCGTCAGTAGTCCTGAGATGTGAGAAAAGAAATGTTCCTGCTTTTCATTCGGGGCATAAATATTAAAAAAAAAAATCTCTATTCCCTGTATCCATCCTTTAATTATTAAGTATCTGCCCTCTGTGTCTATTAATTTTTCATCCACTATAAAATTCAGTGAGGAATGTAATAGAATTGATACCCTCTTTTTTTGCTAGTTGTGGAAGCATGAAAATGTATGGGAAATTGTTTTGACCAGTATTTTGGGATATGACTTCTTTCAAAGTGTGTTTCTTGTAGGAAGATTACATTCGCCCCCAATTGGTGGTATTGAGCCAGTGCCTTCCTGCGCTTTATATCAGTATTTAAACCTCTCACATTGTGAGATACTAATACAATATTAGGTGACGTCATAGATATATTTTATGGTAGTAATGTATGGGATGCTAAGCCGGGCAATTTTTCTGGGTTGTTTGGTAATCTTGTTTTTAATGTTTGTATTGGATGTCCCATTATTTTGTGTGTTAAAAGGTGTCATACCTTGGGAGAGTGAGACGGTGGTCCGGTGGTCGACCGGGGAGGATTCCCCCACAGTAGGAGACAGAAGAAAATTCACTGAGGAGGAAACATGACTAGTGTTAGAAGCATCTGAAGGAAAAGAAAGATAAGAATTAGTATTCAGGATAACAAGAATAATAAAAAAACTAACAATAAACAAATACATTTATGTAATGTAGATCTGGGAGAGTTTAGAGATACACATCTCCCCCATGTAACTTGTTTTACCCCCAATAAGTGGAACTTAAATACATGAACCTACCAAAACCAAACCTTATTAATAGAATCCCTTGATCTCATCCATCATTTAACTTATTATCTTTAGGTAGATCAGAAATTCTTAACTACATAGTAATTAACCCTTCAACTATGATTTTCCTAACTCACTAGATAAATCTACAGTAAGTGAACTATGTAAATTGAAGCAGAGTCTTAACATTATCTTTGACAGAGGACTGGACTCTATATGGTCCTGTCGTGAGCAAGTCTCTCATGGAATAGACATCTGGGTAATCTAGTCCTGCGTGCATCTTTCTACATTACCAGTTCAAACAGTCCCATGTTGAAACTGAAGGCTTCCCACCTTCTGTTGTTTGCAGAAGAATTTGGGAGTATGAAGGAGCAGCCGGTAATCAGCGACTCCACTGGATAGTCTGTAATAGTGTCTGTGGTGATATTCACTGGCGAGACCTATTCAGTAACCCCTGATCCAGGTATCTTCTATACTTTCATTGTACCCCACCAAGTGGGGCAACGGATTTAGAATGTCTCATATGCCAATGTCCATCGCTTGCTCTTAATTGGCTTCTTGTGAACTTTAGTCCACCTGGGCCGCTGTGATTTTCCCTGAAGGGATGCAGATGAATTAGTATCTTCATTGCTGGGTACTGTTGGTTGCTTTGTGGCCTCCAGGCCCAATGCTGCACATATATCTGGAATGTCTCTTGGCTCTTTCACTGTGAAGATCACATTGTCCTTGGTTATGATAAGTGCAAAAGGATGTCCCCATCTATATTTTATTTGTTGCTTGCGTAATACAGATGTGAGTGGGCTTAAAGAATTTCTTCTTTGTAGTGTTCTGATGCTCAAATCTTGATATAACTGTAAGACGTTTCCTTGAAACTTGAGTGTTGGTTGTTGCATAGCTGCTCTGAAGACTTTTTCCTTTTCTGGGAACCTCAAAAATGCCACTATGACATCCCGTGGTGGAGTTCCAGGTTTAGGTTTAGGTTTCAGTGCTCTATGGGCTCGTTCCAGATCTACTTCAGTCTCAGATGGGACCTTTGCAAGCGTGGTAAATAATTGTTGGAGATATGCTGGTAAATCCTCTGCACTAATTTCTTCTGGGATTCCTTTTATTCTAACATTACACCTTCTACTTCTATTCTCCATGTCCTCTAGTTTGTCCTGTTGATAAGAAATGGTTTGATTTTGTTGGGATACTTGATGTACTGTAGTTTCAGCGTCGTCCATTAATATATCTTTGGATTCCTCAAGCGCATCCACTCTTGAACCCAAATCTGTTATGTCCTGCTTGATATCTGCCAGGCTCGCAGAAACTGATTTGTGCATGTAATCAATTTTATCCCATAATTTATTAAAACTTTTGGACTTGTCCTGTTTGGATACCAGAAGGTCAACGTCTTCCCTAGTGAGAGGTTGGGAATTAGAAGACGTAGATTGTGGTTGTGTGACAATGTCTTCATCCTCTGTATCCCCCTGAACTGCCGACACTGTAATTTTATCCCCTTTAACTTTGAAGTATTGATTCATAGCAGAAGATTTATACAGTTTGTCAGCTTTAGGTGGTTTTTTAGAAGACATTATTGCAGGTGATATAGATATCCCAGCTAGTGTTGCAAAAGTCCCCAGCAGGGAAACTGTACAGAATGGTGCCAAAAATCCCAGAATAGTTTTTCAGGAAGTATAATTATTTAATATCTCAGCAAAGGTCCTATTTCACTAGTTTCCACAAGAGGTCAGTGTCCCTCCATTTACTTTCAATGTTTAGCTCAGAATCATCCACATGGAAGAAATCAACTATATACTCAGCTCAAAACACTTTAATCAACAAATAAGTGTGTCGTAGTAAGAATATTATTGAAGTGCTGAATACACTGGTGTCCCAATGAAGTATTGTAAATATATAACATTCACAAAGTCCACTATCTTCATATTTCAGCAATTAATATTGTCTTGTAGAGTTTTTAAGTAAAGATGTTCAAGTGGCAGTATTTAGGGGAGATATATATGCAGGTTGCCAGATATTACATGTGTGTTGCCATTATACTAGCAGTGTAACGGTATTAAGCTTACCGCATCGATCTCCATACCTTATGTGGGCCTGGGAATTCCCCTGGAAGCGCAGTCTTATCTGTCTTATTCTAGGACCGCATTGCGCGTCTCCTCTAAGGTACTCACTGTATTTATCAACGATTAGGTCTCCGGTACAATATTCAGTGCAGCTCATCCATTTTTTTGCATCTCAGCATTGCTGCGTAGGTATTAATTTTGTTTGGGCCCAGCTCTCCCCTAACACCAGGTCTCCTCCCCTCCATTGTTTTTATGGGTTAAGGCTTGTTTGCTCCGGTCCCTCAGAACTTTAGAACCGTTCCCTGGCATCCAGGGTCTTCATTACCTCTGTTCCTGGGGTGATTTGCTCACTTATAAGGGAGATGGTATTGCCCTAAGGCTTGCTCTGATCACGGAGCTCTATACCAGTGCGTCCATCTTAGAGCACCGTTAGGCTCCGCGCCCAGCTTTATTTTTTAAAACATTTCCCCCCATCTTCTTATACACTATTAGGGGGAGGAGCGAGTTACACATGGCAGCCAGGGCCGGTGCTTGCAGGGGGGCGAAATAGAGCAGGAACATTTTTTACATTCAGTTTCCAGTAATTAAATCTCAGTAGTTTTTTATTTTTTATGTTACTGGTAAAGCTAATCATTTTTTTTCATTAAGAGGTGGTTCATTTTGCAGATAATTATATTTTAAGTGGATTGTGTTGATCTCCCCCATTCAAATTACTCCCCTTCTTACTCAACAACATTGGTTGTGCTGTCTGTCCTCTCACATGGTCTTTTCCCTTGTTTGTTGGCATTCTCCCTTGCTCTCTACTCATTGGTTCTTAATATAAAAGTCACTTAGAAAAATCCTGCCCATGTGTCTGTTTTCCAAGTATACCGTGCAGAGGTATTTGGGAGATATAGTTCAAAAGAAAAGAGACACTGCTGAGATCCCAGATCCGGAGATGAAAATCCATATCGAGATGGGGCTGCGTGATGCCGGCAGTAACGGTGCACAAACCGCAAAGCAAGCAGAAGAAGAAAACAAGCCGCAACTGGGCAACAGCTAAAAGTTATCCACTTTATTCAAAAAGTTAAAAGCACAATAGATAATCTTTTAAACTAGGCAATGGGGGTGGGGGGGGGCGGTCAGTTAGAACACAATAGAATAGAGAGATTAGTCTGTGAATCTGTCAGTCCTTTGATATCTCAAGGAAGAGATGACTTAAGAAATGTCACATTAGAAAGTATGGAGGAAAGCACACCATGTATCAGCAGAAAGCACATGAAAATTAAATGTATGACAACAAATGCAAGAAGAATGACAGGTAAAATGGGGGAGCTGACGCTCTTAGTTGCAGAAGAGGACTATGATGTTATCAGTATAACTGAAACTTGGTGGGATGATTCACATGACTGGGCAGTTAACTTAGAGGGGTATACTTTATTTAGGAGGGACAGAAATAATAAAAGGGGTGGAGGAAACTGCATGTATATTAAACCTAACCTTAAACCTACAATAAGGGAAGATATTTCTGATACAGGCAACAATGTAGAGACCCTGTGGGTGGAAATAAAGAGTGGGGGGAAAAATCCTAAAAAAATATTACTAGGAACATGCTACAAGCCCCCTAACATTAGTGACCTGGATGAAACTCAACTACTAATACATATAGGTAAGGCTGCTAATAACAGTGCTGTAATTATTGGAGATTTTAACTACCCTGATATAAATTGGGCCAATGAAACTAGTAATTCAGCTAAGGGGGATAGATTTATAAATGTTCTCAGGGATAACTTCTTGTCACAATTAATAGAGGAGCCAACTAGGAGTAACGCTATATTGGATTTAGTGCTATCAAATAATACAGATATGATATCAAACATAGAAGTTAAAGAACATTTGGGTAACAGTGATCATAACATGGTCACATTTGAAATTTCTTTTCATAAGCAGTGTCTTAAAGGTTTAACCAAGACTTTTTAATTTTAAGAAAGCAAAATTCAACAATTTAAGGAAATCATTAAATAACATAAAATGGATAACATTTAAAACTTTGTTAAATAAATATACATATCAACAAATACCATATGGTTATAAAAATAAAAAATCCAAGCCAATGTGGCTGAATATAAATGTGTTAAGAGAAATTAGGAAAAAACGTAGGGCATTTAAATTATTCAAAGAAAATAGTACAGACTCAAAATTCCATATTTATAAGGAATGTAACAAAGCATGAAAAAAAGCAATCAAATTAGCCAAAATTGAAAATGAAAAGTTAATTGCAAAGGATTCTAAATCTAACCCTAAAAGGTTCTTTAAGTACATAAATAGCGTACATAAATAGCAAAAAATCTAAGAAAGACAATATAGGTACATTAAAATTCAGGGAAGGGTAGCATGATTAACAGTAACAGGGAGAAAAAAACCACTAAACCAGTTTTTTTCTTCAGTATACACAAGAGAGGAACCATTGGATGATACTTTGGAACAAAATAGAACATGCCAGCCCATACCATTAATTGGGTTATGTATAGAGGATATCAAGAACAAATTGGATAATATTAAGGTAAATAAAACTCCAGGCCCAGATGGAATACACCCAAGGGTGTTAAAGGAACTTAGCACTGTTATAGACAAAACTCTACTCTTAATTTTTTAAGACTCATTATCCTCAGGTATGGTACCCAAGGATTGGCGTAAAGCTGATGTGGTGCCACTCTTCAAAAAGGGAAGTAGGGATGATCCAGGAAGCTATAGACCAGTTAGTCTGACATCAATAGTGGGAAAGATATTTGAAGGGATTATATTGATGAACATATTCGTGTAAACAAGGTTTTGAGTTCTAATCAGCATGGTTTTATGAGAAATAGATCATGTCAGACGAATCTAATTAGATTCTATAAGGAAGTAAGTAAAAATATAGATAAAGGGGAATCAGTTGATGTGATATACTTAGATTTTGCAAAGGTGTTTGATACAGTGCCACATAAGAGATTAATGCACAAAATTAAGGGACTGGGAATAGCTGAAAATGTTAGTTTGTGGATAAATAACTGGATAAAAGATAGGGAGCAACGAGTAGTAGTAAATGGATCATACTCAGATTGGACAAAGGTAATCAGTGGAGTCCCCCAGGGATCAGTGCTGGGCCCTATTCTTTTTAATATTTTTATAAATGACTTGGAGCTAGGATTAAATAGCGACATCTCTATTTTTGCATATGATACTAAGTTAAGTAAGGTCATTAGGTCAGAGCAGGATGAACTTTTGTTACAAAGGGACCTGCAAAAATTAGAAGTATGGGCAGGTAAATGGAAAATTAGATTTAATACGGGAAAATGCAAGGTTCTACATTTTGGAAGTAAAAATAAGCAGGCAACGTATTATTTAAATGGGACAAGACTTAGCCAAACACAGGAGGAAAGGGATTTGGGGGTAGTAATAGATAACATGCTAAAGATGGGTGCACAATGCAGGGCAGCAGCTTCAAAGGCTAATAAGATACTAGCATGTATTAAAAGAGGCATTGACTCAAGGGAGGAAAGCATAATTCTGTCACTATATAAAGCCCTGGTAAGACCTCACCTTGAGTATGGAGTGCAGTTCTGGGGACCAATCGCAAAAAAAGATATTGCAGAACTAGAAAAAGTTCAGAGAAGGGCCACAAAGCTAATGAGGGGATTGGAGAATTTAACATATGAGGAGAGGCTAGCCAAACGGGGTCTGTTTTCTTTAGAAAAAAGGCGCTTAAGAGGTGACATGATTACTTTATATAAATATATTCAAGGCCCATATACAGAGATGGCAGAAGCTCTGTTTATTCCAAGAAAATTGTTTGTGATCAGAGGTCACAATTTAAGGTTGTAGAAAAGGAGATTTAATCTCCTGCAACGGAAATTTTTTTCACTGTAAGAGCAATAAAATTGTGGAACTCATTACCAAAGGAGGTAGTGAATGCCAATACCCTAGATACATTTAAAAATTATTTGGATACATTTCTGTCTATAAACAAAATTCATGGATGTGATTGCTAGTATTAAATGGGTCACCTTTTAGTGGGATTATTTAAGCTTAACTGGAGCTTTTTGTATATATTTTAGATTTGTATAGGTTGAACTTGATGGACTTCGGTCTTTTTTCAACCTCATCTACTATGTTACAATAGAAAGGGCAGATTAGCCCTTTCTATGGTGCTTTTAACTTTTTGAATAAAGTGGATCACTTAACTGTTGCCCAGTTGTGGCTTGTTTTCTTTTTCTGGGTGATGTAGTTCCCTGCTCTTGTTTTGTGCTATATTGTTTTTAGAATTTAAACTACAATAGCCTGTAATTCGACTACAAAAACATAAGATTGAGTGCTATGAAAAATATTCTGTTGTGTGTTAATGTTTGCTTATTAATTCAACATGCAAACTGAAATTTAGATAGTGAGATAGTTACAGAGTCACTGGAAGACCGCAAAATACATTAGCAGTCATGTATGCAAAGAAATAAGTGCACTTTTATTAGCAAGATTTACATATTGCCAACAAAGACACTTACTATAGCATTTGAAAACCCGTTTATGATGTTTTAAAGGGCCAGTATACAATGATATCACAGATCTATATACTAATAGTAAATGCACTAACTAATAAAATGAGACATATACTGTATATAAATATTAGAATACAGTACATTTGTAGTTTTTACCTTTTTATTTCCCTCTCCTGGAATTACTCTAGACATTGCTGGCACTCCCCAAGGAAAGGGCTGAGCTTTGCTTGAGGCTAGCACGCCCACCCTCCTTTATAGGTTACTGCAGTGGACTAGGGAGTAAATGTAAATAACCGGGTCTCCTGTTGGCATGAAGGATGTATATAATATATAGCTGATAAAACAGTACTGACAAATCTTGCTCATATGCACTTGTACTAGTCACGCAGAGAGACTAACTTCTACAAACGTATACCTACCTATACTTGTTAAATATATATACAGTTGTACTCATAAGTTTACATACCCTGGCAGAATTTATGATTTCTTGAATATTTTTTAGAGAATAGAAAAAATTTTCTTTCACTCATGGTTAGTGTTTGGCTGAAGCCCTTTATTATCAATCAACTGTGTTTACTCTTTTTAAATAATAATGACAACAGAAATTACCCAAATGACCCTGATCAAGGGGTCAAGTTTACATACCCTGGTGATTTTGGCCTGATAACATGCACACAAGTTGACACAAAGGGGTTTGAATGGCTATTAAAGGTAACCATCCTCACCTGTGATCTGTTTTCTTGTACTTAGTGTGTGTGTGTGTATAAAAGGTCAATGAGTTTCTGGACTCCTGACAGACCCTTGCATCTTTTATCCAGTGCTTCACTGACGATTCTGGATTCTGAGTCATGGGGAAAGCAAAAGAATCGTCAAAGGATCTGCTGGAAAAAGGTAGTTGAAGTGTATAAAACAGGAAAGGGATATAAAAAGATATCCAAGGAATTGAGAATGCAAATCAGCAGTGTTCAAACTCTATTAAAGAAGTGGAAAATGAGGGGTTCTGTTGAAACCAAACCACGGTCAGGTAGACCAACTAAAATTTCAGCCACAACTGCCAGATTTGTAACACACAATGTGAGAGGTCTAAACACTATAGGAAAACAAAGCATACTTATTAAACCCCTCAAATTTCATAGAGCAGATGTGGCGTTCCTACAGGAAACGCATTTCTCATTTGATGGCCCAATCAAATCCCTATCCAAGAACTACCCAGTTATAGAAGCAGCTATATGGATTTAAAAACGATTGGCCTATGAACCATTACACATTGTCAAAGGTGCGCAAGCCAGATATGTTATTTTAATATGCAATTTAGACCATATCACCTATACATTAGTCTCTATCTCCCTAATGTCCACCAACCCAAATATCTAAAAAAAGATCCTACAAAAGGTAGATCAGGTTAAACAGGGCAGGGTAATTTTAGCGGGCGATTTTAATATGGTATGGGATAACAGACTGGACAGAAAGTCTAACATTCCTTCCAAGAAGTCAACAACTCCTGACCCCTTACGCCTTAAATTTCGAACCCTAATGATGTAATATGGGTATTACGACATCTGGAGATCTTACCACTCACTAGAAAAAGACTAAACTCACTTTTCGCACCCCCATAGGATGTACTCCAGGTTAGACAACCTATTCTGTCACTCTGACACCCTTGATATAGTACAATCAACAGATATATCCATTTGCCCGTGGTCAGACCACGACCAAGTTACACTAAACCTTCGATCCATAACCACTGTTAGATCCAAATCTACTTGGCGATTGCCCCATCATGTATTATCAGATATCCCATTCAGGGAAGAGTTAAGAAAAGAACTAAAATTCCTCATACACACCATTGATAGCCCTTCACTTAGTGATGATATAATATGGGGAGCAATTAAGGCCGCAACCAGAGGCTATTTTATTAGAAAGCAAGCTCATTTAAGGAAGCAGGCAGGCCTCTCACTTTCTCAAGCCCATTGTAAGTTGAGAGATCTAGAAAAATTACACCACACCACTAACTCCCCAGAACATTAGAGACCGGATTATAAATCTTAAACAACACATCTGCCAACTAGAACTCAAGAGAACCCAATCCCATCTTCTTAGACTACAACAAACTTTCTATTCTAAGAGTAACAAGGCGGACACCTTACTAGCAAATAGATTGCGACAACGCACAGGGGCCACGTGTATCCATACACTAAAACAGGGTGACTAAACCCTCAGACTTCCTTCCCAGATTGGTCAAAAATTTGGTGAGTTTTACTCTGCTTTATATAATATTCAGAAACATGAACCTATAAATCCAGCTCCACAGGAAGTAATCAACTCCTTCCCATACTCCTTGAAACTACCGACCCTCAATACTGATCAGAAAGAGGCTCTAACTAACCCCTTCACTATTCAAGAGATCAAACAAGTAATTAAAAAACTAAAATCATTCAAAGCCCCAGGCCCAGATGGCTATTCAGCTATCTTCTACAAAACATGCATACATGAAATATCACCCCTCCTACTTAGATTTTTTAGTCTTGCCAGCACAGAAGGTATATTCCATAGTGAGTTCCTTGAAGCTTCAATTGTAACCATACCGAAGCCAGGTAAAGACCCCTCTCTATGCACTAATTATAGACCTATCTCATTAATAAATGTCGACATCAAGATATACTCTAAACTTTTAGCCAATCGAATCTCAAGACTGCTCTCCACCATTATTGATCCAGACCAGGTGAGCTTTGTTCCAGGTAGAGAAGGCCCAGATAACACTAGGAGATTACTTAATATTGTATTGGAATCTAAAAGGCTAAATAAACCCTTCTCGATTATCTCTCGATGCTGAGAAGGCGTTTGATCATGTTAGATGGGAGTATTTGTGGAAGATGTTGGAAATCTTCAAGTTCCTGAAGCAAATTGTATTAGCCATAAAAGTGGGCTAGGATTCGACTCCCCATTTTTCCCTATCTCTAAATTTAGAGGGGATCACACTACATGGCACTGTACACAAAATTGCATTGTTTGCTGATGATATCACAATATTATCTACCATACCGAAAAAGACAATACCTAGATTATTGGAAATTCTGGAAAAATTTAGCAACCTCTCCTGTTATAAATAAAATTATAGCAAGACTGAAATTTACTCTTGGGGATACCCTGAAGATCTCCCCAAGCAACTACGCTCTAAGTATGGCTTTACAATTAAAGAAAATCATTTAACACACTTTGGCCTAGATTTAGAGTTCGGCGGTAGCCGTCAAAACCAGCGTTAGAGGCTCCTAACGCTGGTTTTGGCCGCCCGCTGGTATTTGGAGTCAGTGATTAAAGGGTCTAACGCTCACTTTACAGCCGCGACTTTTCCATACCGCAGATCCCCCTACGCCATTTGCGTAGCCTATCTTTTCAATGGGATCTTTCTAACGCCGGTATTTAGAGTCGTTTCTGCAGTGAGCGTTAGAGCTCTAACGACAAGATTCCAGCCGCCTGAAAATAGCAGGAGTTAAGAGCTTTCTGGCTAACGCCGGTTCATAAAGCTCTTAACTACTGTACCCTAAACTACACTAACACCCATAAACTACCTATGTACCCCTAAACCGAGGTCCCCCCACATCGCCGCCACTCGATAAAATTTTTTAACCCCTAATCTGCCGACCGCCACCTACGTTATACTTATGTACCCCTAATCTGCTGCCCCTAACCCCGCCGACCCCTATATTATATTTATTAACCCCTAACTTGCCCCACACAACGTCGCCGCAAGCTACTTAAAATAATTAACCCCTAATCTTCCGACCGCAAATCGCCGCCACCTACGTTATCCCTATGTACCCCTAATCTTCTGCCCCTAACATCGCCGACCCCTATGTTATATTTATTAACCCCTAATCTGCCCCCCACAACGTCGCCGACACCTACCTACACTTATTAACCCCTAATCTGCCGAGCGGACCTGAGCGCTACTATAATAAAGTTATTAACCCCTAATCCGCTTCACTAACCCTATCATAAATAGTATTAACCCCTAATCTGCCCTCCCTAACATCGCCGACACCTACCTTCAATTATTAACCCCTAATCTGCCGACCGGAGCTCACCGCTATTCTAATAAATGTATTAACCCCTAAAGCTAAGTCTAACCCTAACACTAACACCCCCCTAAGTTAAATATAATTTTTATCTAACGAAATAAATTAACTCTTATTAAATAAATGATTCCTATTTAAAGCTAAATACTTACCTGTAAAATAAATCCTAATATAGCTACAATATAAATTACATTTATATTATAGCTATTTTAGGATTAATATTTATTTTACAGGTAACTTTGTATTTATTTTAACCAGGTACAATAGCTATTAAATAGTTAAGAACTATTTAATAGTTACCTAGTTAAAATAATTACAAATTTACCTGTAAAATAAATCCTAACCTAAGATATAATTAAACCTAACACTACCCTATCAATAAAATAATTAAATAAACTACCTACAATTACCTACAATTAACCTAACACTACACTATCAATAAATTAATTAAACACAATTGCTACAAATAAATACAATTAAATAAACTATCTAAAGTACAAAAAATAAAAAAGAACTAAGTTACAGAAAATAAAAAAATATTTACAAACATAAGAAAAATATTACAACAATTTTAAACTAATTACACCTACTCTAAGCCCCCTAATAAAATAACAAAGACCCCCAAAATAAAAAATTCCCTACCCTATTCTAAATTTAAAAAGTTACAAGCTCTTTTACCTTACCAGCCCTGAACAGGGCCCTTTGCGGGGCATGCCCCAAGAAGTTCAGCTCTTTTGCCTGTAAAAGAAAACATACAATACCCCCCCCCCAACATTACAACCCACCACCCACATACCCCTAATCTAACCCAAACCCCCCTTAAATAAACCTAACACTAAGCCCCTGATGATCTTCCTACCTTGTCTTCACCATGCCAGGTTCACCGATCCGTCCTGGCTCCAAGATCTTCATCCAACCCAAGCGGGGGTTGGCGATCCATAATCCGGTGCTCCAAAGTCTTCCTCCTATCCGGCAAGAAGAGGACATCCGGACCGGCAAACATCTTCTCCAAGCGGCATCTTCTATGTTCTTCCATCCGATGACGACCGGCTCCATCTTGAAGACCTCCAGCGCGGATCCATCCTCTTCTTCCGACGACTAGACGACGAATGACGGTTCCTTTAAGGGACGTCATCCAAGATGGCGTCCCTCGAATTCCGATTGGCTGATAGGATTCTATCAGCCAATCGGAATTAAGGTAGGAATTTTCTGATTGGCTGATGGAATCAGCCAATCAGAATCAAGTTCAATCCGATTGGCTGATCCAATCAGCCAATCAGATTGAGCTCGCATTCTATTGGCTGATCGGAACAGCCAATAGAATGCGAGCTCAATCTGATTGGCTGATTGGATCAGCCAATCGGATTGAACTTGATTCTGATTGGCTGATTCCATCAGCCAATCAGAAAATTCCTACCTTAATTCCGATTGGCTGATAGAATCCTATCAGCCAATCGGAATTCGAGGGACGCCATCTTGGATGACGTCCCTTAAAGGAACCGTCATTCGTCGTCTAGTCGTCGGAAGAAGAGGATGGATCCGCGCTGGAGGTCTTCAAGATGGAGCCGGTCGTCATCGGATGGAAGAACATAGAAGATGCCGCTTGGAGAAGATGTTTGCCGGTCCGGATGTCCTCTTCTTGCCGGATAGGAGGAAGACTTTGGAGCACCGGATTATGGATCGCCAACCCCCGCTTGGGTTGGATGAAGATCTTGGAGCCAGGACGGATCGGTGAACCTGGCATGGTGAAGACAAGGTAGGAAGATCATCAGGGGCTTAGTGTTAGGTTTATTTAAGGGGGGTTTGGGTTAGATTAGGGGTATGTGGGTGGTGGGTTGTAATGTTGGGGGGGGGGGTATTGTATGTTTTCTTTTACAGGCAAAAGAGCTGAACTTCTTGGGGCATGCCCCGCAAAGGGCCCTGTTCAGGGCTGGTAAGGTAAAAGAGCTTGTAACTTTTTAAATTTAGAATAGGGTAGGGAATTTTTTATTTTGGGGGTCTTTGTTATTTTATTAGGGGGCTTAGAGTAGGTGTAATTAGTTTAAAATTGTTGTAATATTTTTCTTATGTTTGTAAATATTTTTTTATTTTCTGTAACTTAGTTCTTTTTTATTTTTTGTACTTTAGATAGTTTATTTAATTGTATTTATTTGTAGCAATTGTGTTTAATTAATTTATTGATAGTGTAGTGTTAGGTTAATTGTAGGTAATTGTAGGTTGTTTATTTAATTATTTTATTGATAGGGTAGTGTTAGGTTTAATTATATCTTAGGTTAGGATTTATTTTACAGGTAAATTTGTAATTATTTTAACTAGGTAACTATTAAATAGTTCTTAACTATTTAATAGCTATTGTACCTGGTTAAAATAAATACAAAGTTACCTGTAAAATAAATATTAATCCTAAAATAGCTATAATATAAATGTAATTTATATTGTAGCTATATTAGGATTTATTTTACAGGTAAGTATTTAGCTTTAAATAGGAATCATTTATTTAATAAGAGTTAATTTATTTCGTTAGATAAAAATTATATTTAACTTAGGGGGGTGTTAGGGTTAGACTTAGCTTTAGGGGTTAATACATTTATTATAGTAGCGGTGAGGTGCGCTCGGCAGATTAGGGGTTAATAATTGAAGGTAGGTGTCGGCGATGTTAGGGAGGGCAGATTAGGGGTTAATACTATTTATGATAGGGTGGGTGAGGCGGATTAGGGGTTAATAACTTTATTATAGTAGCGCTCAGGTCCGCTCGGCAGATTAGGGGTTAATAAGTGTAGGTAGGTGTCGGCGACGTTGTGGGGGGCAGATTAGGGGTTAATAAATATAACATAGGGGTCGGCGATGTTAGGGCAGCAGATTAGGGGTACATAGGGATAACGTAGGTGGCGGCGGTTTACGGAGCGGCAGATTAGGGGTTAAAAGTGTAATGCAGGGGTCAGCGATAGCGGGGGCGGCAGATTAGGGGTTAATAAGTGTAAGGCTAGGGGTGTTTAGACTCGGGGTACATGTTAGAGTGTTAGGTGCAGACGTAGGAAGTGTTTCCCCATAGGAAACAATGGGGCTGCGTTAGGAGCTGAACGCTGCTTTTTTGCAGGTGTTAGGTTTTTTTTCAGCTCAAACAGCCCCATTGTTTCCTATGGGAGAATCGTGCACGAGCACGTTTTTGAGGCCGGCCGCGTCCGTAAGCAACTCTGGTATCGAGTGTTGTATTTGCGGTAAAAATGCTCTACGCTCCTTTTTTGGAGCCTAACGCAGCATTTGTTTGAACTCTCGATACCAGAGTTAAATTTATGGTGCGGCCAGAAAAAAACCCGCGGAGCGTTAACAGCCCTTTTACCGCCAAACTCCAAATCTAGCCGTTAGGGTTTAAAATATCTAATAATATACATCAAATAGTTAGTGACAACTATCGCCCTTCATTGTCTGAATTGAGAAATCTCAGGTAGAAGTGGAGCTTTGACACCATATCTTGGTTAGGACGAATCACCCCTCCTACTTAGATTTTTTAGTCTTGCCAGCACAGAAGGTATATTCCATAGTGAGTTCCTTGAAGCTTCAATTGTAACCATACCTAAGCCAGGTAAAGACCCCTCTCTATGCACTAATTATAGACCTATCTCATTAATAAATGTCGACATCAAGATATACTCTAAACTTTTAGCCAATCGAATCTCAAGACTGCTCTCCACCATTATTGATCCAGACCAGGTGAGCTTTGTTCCAGGTAGAGAAGGCCCAGATAACACTAGGAGATTACTTAATATTGTATTGGAATCTAAAAGGCTAAATAAACCCTTCTCGATTATCTCTCGATGCTGAGAAGGCGTTTGATCGTGTTAGATGGGAGTATTTGTGGAAGATGTTGGAAATCTTCAAGTTCCTGAAGCAAATTGTATTAGCCATAAAAGTGGGCTAGGATTCGACTCCCCATTTTTCCCTATCTCTAAATTTAGAGGGGATCACACTACATGGCACTGTACACAAAATTGCATTGTTTGCTGATGATATCACAATATTATCTACCATACCGAAAAAGACAATACCTAGATTATTGGAAATTCTGGAAAAATTTAGCAACCTCTCCTGTTATAAATAAAATTATAGCAAGACTGACATTTACTCTTGGGGATACCCTGAAGATCTCCCCAAGCAACTACGCTCTAAGTATGGCTTTACAATTAAAGAAAATCATTTAACACACTTAGGGTTTAAAATATCTAATAATATACATCAAATAGTTAGTGACAACTATCGCCCTTCATTGTCTGAATTGAGAAATCTCAGGTAGAAGTGGAGCTTTGACACCATATCTTGGTTAGGACGAATCACAACCCTTAAAATTAGTTTCATACCCAAATTGACGTATCTATTTCGTTGCTTCCCAATTAGAGTACCCAAACCATTATTATTACAATTCCATAGCAAATGCACAAAATATATATGGCAGGATAAGACCCCGCACACAGCTTGCAAGACTTTGCAGTATCCTAGACAACATGGGGGTTACACATATTACACAATGGGGCGTTAAAAAATCTCAAGGCAAGTGGAGGGAAATTGAACAGGCCTCTTTGCCTTTCCGTATCGATCTCCGCGATTTAATTTGGACTCCACCTCATTACCGCAGGCATTTATCAATCAATATAATTATAGAGTGTCTTGTTACCTGAGACAAAATTAGACATTATAAACTAATTGCTCCACATCCTTCTCCTATTACCTCTATTCAAAGTCTTTTTACAGGCCTACCTAACTCTCATACCCAAACTTGGGTACGCTTGGGATTTGCAAAAGTATATGACCTATGGTCCACATCCCCACAAGGCCACTTCCTTACAATAAATTAAATCAGAGAATCCACACAGGTACCGCCATTTATGACATTTGAATACACTAGTGTAATAAGTTTACTCACTAGTTGGGGGTTCAAAGCTACATCTTCATGCCAGTTAACTACATAGGAGTACAAATGGCAGCAGGGAGGGAAATTAATTAGGCCTATGTCCATACATTATAATCTAATGGAGGGAGCTTTGCCTTCAGATAAAGCTCCACATATACTGAAATGGGAAGAAAAACTGAAAATATCTATTCCTACTCAAACCTGGCAACGTACATTCCTGCTTTCCAAAAAGGACATTCATTGCATCACTCTTTATGAAACCTATTTTAAGCTCCGTATGCATTGGTACTATGTCCCTGCAGGTTTAGCCCAATTATTTCCTACCTCCTATCCTAAATGCTGGAGAAACTGTGACTCATATTTGGTGGGATTGCCTGAAACATCAGCCATTGTGGAACACTTGCTTTACCATACTGGCTAGAATAGGGATACCCCTAGTCAAATCACCAGCTGTAGCCTTTTTGCACCTAGGCATATGCACCCTACCTAAACATCATAGCTACTTATGCATTTATCGGATCTGATGAAGCCCTAAGGTCAGCCCACAAAGGGGAGGGGCGAAACGCGTCTGCGAGCGGCAACTTTTGAAGTGGAGGAATATTTACCTGGCAGTGGGTAATGGAAGTACAGTGTTCCCTGTGAAGTTGTTTTACCAGCGCATACAACAGCAGCCTTGTTTCCAAGAGCTTCCTTCTTGCAATCGTCAAGGTGGAATGTTAAAGAGGAGGTCTATTGTGCCGTGGATATACCGGAGTCCGCTGCTGTAGGAGTGCAGTTTTCTGTGACGGATCTGGTGGAAACGAATCCAGCAGGCTAAAGGAATTTACCACAAATCTGTGGTGAGGCTGCTTTTTTGTTATCAGCTGGTTCATACAGGAACATTGGAACTCTTTTGTGGCAACTGATCCATTCTTTTTGGAGCGTGTTATATACACTAAGTGCTCCAGCTTTGGGACATTTGTTTCTCAATAATTAATGGTTATATTGTTGCAACCTAATCCTACATAACGCCTAGTTATAATTATACTAAGGAAGCGTGTTGTTACACTGTTGTGCTTTCTTGACATGTATAGTTACTATGTGTTTAGATTGTATAGAATAATTAGGAGAAAAGGTGGTGATAGACTGCGCTGGAATAAGAGGGTATAGCTAGTGAGTTAAGATAGGACTTCCTCTAAAGGTCCCAAAGGAAAAGTTTAGTGTACAAAGAGGTAACACACCACATGTGTAGATGAATAAAGGTATAAATTTATTACTAAACTTTAAACATAACAGCACTGAGAAAAATATAAAATGGTCTCAAATATAACAATAATCAATTTACCTCACTGTATGTGACGGTAAAAGAATGTATAGGTTGGCCATCCTGAATAATAGATAATAAATAATAAAATATATGTTTCCTTAAGAAGGTAGTTCATTTAAAACAGATACACAGCGTTAAATAGTAGCAGCACACTGCAAGAGTGCAATTTTAGTTCAAACTAAAAATGAGTAAAAAATGCAGTATAAAATGTAGTATAAAATACAGTATCATGCAATATCAAATTATAGCAGCAAAATAGGAGAGTCTAAGAACAGTGCATAAAACACTGATGATGTAATCCACTGATATTCGTGTTTATACACAGTCTTTGTGATGTATAAGAAGCCTCTTAGAATATAGAAATGGAGTTCTTTTGGCAGATTGTATCAATATGTGACAAGCGGTTAAATAATACTAAAACAACTTGTTTTTCTCTGTATGCAGCTGAGAGGTACCTTTAAGAGTGATCCTGGATTGTCCTTTCTGTGTCAAAAACACTATGATGCTTCTAGTAGAAGCTAGGTAAGGTATCCTTGAGTTCTGAAAAATAGCCGATCGTGAAGCCGGTTCAGCGTTCTCCAGCTGTGAGCCTTCAGAGTGCGCGCCTTCTCCGGAAGGCTCTCTGATTGGCCCTTAAGTTTTTGGTGGGAGTGTCCGCTTACGATGTAGTTGCCGGCTCTACGGCTTCAGTTAAGAGTATCTCCTAAGGCGTTCTTAACGTCTTCTCTGGTCTCCTTGGATGATAGAAATGTGGCAGCAACGCGTTTCAACTGAGAGTACTCAGTCTTTGTCAAGCTGCTTGTCAGATGTCTCTATGGGGTTTAAATAGCCCCTAGCAATTCGCTAATTAGTGCAACATAATTGATCAATAGAAATATTTGATGGGGCTACAGTTTTATGCAGCAATAATAAACATAGTAACCTGCTTAGAATGATATATTTAAAGGGCAACATAATAACTATTTAAAGGATAACATAATAAACATAGTGACCTGCTAAAAATAATATCTTAAAAAGACAACATGTATACTAAGGATGAGAGAAATAATTAAAGATAATTAAAGAATATATATTCTATAAATAACTACGCTATTATAAATAAGGTAGTGACAGAAACTATAAAACAAATTAGAGCGGTGTGCGTATCAAAAAACACCCTATTCAGATGATGTACTTGTACAGAACTATTATATGTATATAAAGGTGACATAAATAGAAATGCTATATTCAAATATTCGAGATCCTCTGATGTGGGTAGGGAAAGTGGACTAATGTATGTTTAATTAGTTGATAAGACACGTATTGCACTCAAGTGTTTAAAAAACAGTTCAGATTAAAATCTAAATTTAAACCTTCAGGTTTAAGTGTACGGAGTTCGAATATCCATTTTGCCTCATTTTGCAGTAATAAGTGAGATAGATTCCCTCCTCTTTTCTTTTCATTTATTTTGGCTATTGCTGTGAAGTTAAAAAAATTTAAATTATTATTACAGCATGTCTTAAAATGTTTAGCCACCGGAAGATCTTTATTTCTATCTTTATCGGAGTTTTCAATAGAATTAATATGCTCCCTAATTCTCTCTCTTATTGTTCTCTCCGTTTCACCTATATACTGTATTCCGCATTTTTTACAAGTTATAAGATAGATAGCATTAATATCAATACATCTTATTGTTTCTTTTATAGTGTATTTTTTATTTGTATTTGTAGAAATGAAGCTTTTTGTTTTATTCGCATGCTTACATGCCTTACATGTTAGGCAAGGGTAAAAGCCTTGTAATTTTTCTCCAAATAGGTCTTTGGTGGTTTTGCAAGGATTTGGTTTATAGGTAGGAGCTAGTTTACTTTTTAGGTTTTTGTTTTTTTTGTATACAAATTTAGGATTGGGTGGAAGCCTAGACCCTATGTGAGGGTCAGACTTCAGAATTTTCCAATGAGCTTTAAATATTTTTTCTAATTTATGCCTATCTTCACTAAACTCAGTGATAAAAGGTAAGAAAATTTCAGCATTTGTAGGGATGTCAGATGTGGTTTCTTTTGTTTTGTATTGTAGAATATCTAGTCTTTCTATCTCTTTTATCTTAATTCTTTCTGTTTCTACTTTATCTTCCGGATATCCTCTTTCGATAAATTTATTTTTTAAAGTCGTTTAAGAATATACACTCAGTTTTATGTCTAATTTCTAAGATAAGTTTTCTCTCTAATTTATCCATGTATTCCTGTATCATTTGTTTGTCATTAGTATTTACTGTTATTATATTTTTAGATAATTGTTTACCTTTTTCAAAAATATTATGGATATTATCATAGATAGAGGATCTTAATTCAAATACATCTGTTCTATTTGATTTTTTATTAACTTTGCATGTATGTTCATCTATTGTATTAATAATAGCTTCTATATTGCTATTAGTATTAGGACTATCCATTCCTGCAGCAAGACTATACAAAGAGGAAATGTAGTGTAATTAGGAGAAAAGGTGGTGATAGACTGCGCTGGAATAAGAGGGTATAGCTAGTGAGTTAAGATAGGACTTCCTCTAAAGGTCCCAAAGGAAAAGTTTAGTGTACAAAGAGGTAACACACCAGCGCCAAAGAATGGCAACAATACCCTAAAGAACACTGAGTCAATGTGTAGATGAATAAAGGTATAAATTTATTACTAAACTTTAAACATAACAGCACTGAGAAAAATATAAAATGGTCTCAAATATAACAATAATCAATTTACCTCACTGTATGTGACTGTAAAAGAATGTATAGGTTGGCCAACCTGGATAATAGATAATAAATAATAAAATATATGTTTCCTTAAGAAGGTAGTTAATTTAAAACAGATACACAGCGTTAAATAGTAGCAGCACACTGCAAGAGGGCAATTTTTACGGAGAAAAACAAGTTGTTTTAGTATTATTTAACCGCTTGTCACATATTGATACAATCTGCCAAAAGAACTCCATTTCTCCAACATAGGTGTGTCCGGTCCACGGCGTCATCCTTACTTGTGGGATATTCTCTTCCCCAACAGGAAATGGCAAAGAGCCCAGCAAAGCTGGTCACATGATCCCTCCTAGGCTCCGCCTACCCCAGTCATTCTCTTTGCCGTTGTACAGGCAACATCTCCACGGAGATGGCTTAGAGTTTTTTAGTGTTTAACTGTAGTTTTTATTATTCAATCAAGAGTTTGTTATTTTAAAATAGTGCTGGTATGTACTATTTACTCAGAAACAGAAAAGAGATGAAGATTTCTGTTTGTATGAGGAAAATGATTTTAGCACCGTAACTAAAATCCATGGCTGTTCCACACAGGACTGTTGAGAGCAATTAACTTCAGTTGGGGGAACAGTGTGCAGTCTCTTACTGCTTGAGGTATGACACATTCTAACAAGACGATGTAATGCTGGAAGCTGTCATTTTCCCTATGGGATCCGGTAAGCCATGTTTATTAAGATAGTAAATAAGGGCTTCACAAGGGCTTATTAAGACTGTAGACTTTTTCTGGGCTAAATCGATTCATTATTAACACATATTTAGCCTTGAGGAATCATTTATTCTGGGTATTTTGATATGATTATATCGGCAGGCACTGTTTTAGACACCTTATTCTTTAGGGGCTTTCCCTAATCATAGTCAGAGCCTCATTTTCGCGCCGGTATGGCGCACTTGTTTTTGAGGACAGCATGGCATGCAGCTGCATGTGTGTGGAGCTCTGATACATAGAAAAGTCTTTCTGAAGGCATCATTTGGTATCGTATTCCCCTTTGGGCTTGGTTGGGTCTCAGCAAAGCAGATTCCAGGGACTGTAAAGGGGTTAAATATAAAAACGGCTCCGGTTCCGTTATTTTAAGGGTTAAAGCTTCCAAATTTGGTGTGCAATACTTTTAAGGCTTTAAGACACTGTGGTGAAATTTTGGTGAATTTTGAACAATTCCTTCATACTTTTTCGCAATTGCAATAATAAAGTGTGTTTAGTTTAAAATTTAAAGTGACAGTAACGGTTTTATTTTAAAACGTTTTTTGTGCTTTGTTATCAAGTTTATGCCTGTTTAACATGTCTGAACTACCAGATAGATTGTGTTCTGACTGTGGGGAAACCAAGGTTCCTTCTCATTTAACTATATGTATTTTATGTCATAAAATTTTTTAGTAAAAATGATGCCCAAGATGATTCCTCAAGTGAGGGGAGTAAGCATGGTACTGCATCATCCCCTCCTTCGTCTACACCAGTCTTGCCCATACAGGAGGCCCCTAGTACATCTAGTGCGCCAATACTCCTTACTATGCAACATTTAACGGCTGTAATGGATAATTCTATCAAAAACATTTTAGCCAATATGCCCACTTATCAGCGAAAGCGCGACTGCTCTGTTTTAGAAAATTCTGTAGAGCATGAGAACGCTGATGATATGGTTTCTGAAGGGCCCCTACACCAGTCTGAGGGGGCCAGGGAGGTTTTGTCTGAGGGAGAAATTTCAGATTCAGGAAACATTTCTCAACAAGCTGAACCTGATGTGATTACTTTTAAATTTAAGTTGGAACATCTCCGCGCTCTGCTTAAGGAGGTGTTATCCAATTTGGATGATTGTGATTATCTGGTCATTCCAGAACCACTATGTAAAATGGAAAAGTTCTTAGAGGCCCCGGGGCTCCCCGAAGCTTTTCCTATATCCAAGCGGGTGGCGTACATTGTTAGTAAAGAATGGGACAGGCCCGGTATACCTTTAGTACCTCCCCCCATATTTATAAAATTGTTTTCCTATAGTCGACCCCAGAAAGGACTGATGGCAGACAGTCCCCAAGGTCGAGGGGGCGGTTTCTACTCTACACAAGCGCGCCACTATACCCATAGAAGATAGTTGTGCTTTCCAAGATCCTATGGATAAAAAATTAGAAGGTCTGCTAAAGATGTTTGTTCAGCAAGGTTCCCTTCTACAACCAATTGCATGCATTGTCCCTGTCACTGCAGCCGCGTGTTTCTAGTTTGATGAGCTAGGAAAGGCGATTATTAGTAATTCTTCTTCTTATGAGGAGATTATGGACAGAATTCGTGCTCTTAAATTGGCTAATTCTTTCACCCTAGACGCCACCTTGCAATTGGCTAGGTTAGCGGCGAAAAAATTCTGGGTTTGCTATTGTGGCGCAGAGCGCTTTGGTTAAAATCTTGGGCAGCGGATGCGTCTTCCAAGAACAAATTGCTTGACATTCCTTTCAAGGGGAAAACACTCTTTGGCCCTGACTTGAAAGAGATTATCTCTGATATCACTGGGGGCAAGGGCCACGCCCTTCCTCAGGATAGGTCTTTTCAAGACCAAAAATAAACCTAAGTTTCGTCCCTTTCGCAGAAACGGATCAGCCCCAAGGGCTACGTCCTCTAAGCAGGAAGGTAATACTTCTCAAGCCAATCCAGCCTGGAGACCTATGCAAGGCTGGAGCAAAGGAAAGCAGGCCAGGAAACCTGCCACTGCTACCAAGACAGCATGAAATGCGGGCCCCCGATCCGGGACCGGATCTGGTGGGGGGCAGACTCTCTCTCTTCGCTCAGGCTTGGGAAAGAGATGTTCTGGATCCTTGGGCGCTAGAAATAGTCTCCCAAGGTTATTCTCTGGAGTTCAAGGGGCTTCCTCCAAGGGGGAGGTTCCACAGGTCTCAGTTGTCTTCAGACCACATAAGAAGACAGGCATTCTTACATTGGGTAGAAGACCTGCTAAAAATGGGAGTGATTCATCCTGTTCCATTAGGAGAACAAGGGATGGGGTTCTACTCCAATCTGTTCATAGTTCCCAAAAAAGAGGGAACGTTCAGACCAATCTTAGATCTCAAGATCTTGAACAAGTTTCTCAAGGTTCCATCGTTCAAGATGGAAACCATTCGAACACTTCTTCCTTCCATCCAGGAAGGTCAATTCATGACCAAGGTGGATTTCAAGGATGCGTATCTACATATTCCTATCCACAAGGAACATCATCGGTTCCTAAGGTTTGCATTCCTGGACAAGCATTTCCAGTTCGTGGCATTTTCTTTCGGATTAGCCACTGCTCCTAGGATTTTCTCATAGGTACTAGGGTCCCTTCTGGCGGTACTAAGACCAAGGGGCATTGCTGTAGTACCTTACTTGGACGACATTCTGATTCGAGCGTCGTCCCTTCCTCAAGTAAAGGCTCACACGGACATTGTCCTGGCCTTTCTCAGATCTCACGGATGGAAAGTGAACGTGGAAAAGAGTTCTCTATCTCCGTCAACGAGGGTTCCCTTCTTGGGAACTATAATAGACTCCTTAGAAATGAGGATTTTTCTGACAGAAGCCAGAAAAACAAAACTTCTAGACTCTTGTCGGATACTTCATTCCGTTCCTCTTCCTTCCATAGCGCAGTGCATGGAAGTGATAGGTTTGATGGTAGCGGCAATGGACATAGTTCCTTTTGTGCGCATTCATCTAAGACCATTACAACTGTTCATGCTCAGTCAGTGGAATGGGGACTATTCAGACTTGTCTCCGAAGATACAAGTAAATCAGAGGACCAGAGACTCATTCCGTTGGTGGCTGTCCCTGGACAACCTGTCACAAGGGATGACCTTCCGCAGACCAGAGTGGGTCATTGTCACGACCGACGCCAGTCTGATGGGCTGGGGCGCGGTCTGGGGATCCCTGAAAGCTCAGGGTCTTTGGTCTCGGGTAGAATCTCTTCTACCGATAAATATTCTGGAACTGAGAGCGATATTCAATGCTCTCAAAGCTTGGCCTCAGCTAGAGAGGGCCAAGTTCATACATCAACCATCAGGGGGGAACAAGGAGTTCCCTAGCGATGGAAGAAGTGACCAAAATCATTCTATGGGCGGAGTCTCACTCCTGCCACCTGTCTGCTATCCACATCCCAGGAGTGGAAAATTGGGAAGCGGATTTTCTGAGTCGTCAGACATTGCATCCGGGGGAGTGGGAACTCCATCCGGAAATCTTTGCCCAAGTCACTCAACCGTGGGGCATTCCAGACATGGATCTGATGGCCTCTCGTCAGAACTTCAGAGTTCCTTACTACGGGTACAGATCCAGGGATCCCAAGGCGGCTCTAGTGGATGCACTAGTAGCACCTTGGACCTTCAAACTAGCTTATGTGTTCCCGCCGTTTCCTCTCATCCCCAGGCTGGTAGCCAGGATCCATCAGGAGAGGGCGTCGGTGATTTTGATAGCTCCTGCGTGGCCACGCAGGACTTGGTATGCAGATCTGGTGAATATGTCATCGGCTCCACCATGGAAGCTACCTTTGAGAGACCTTCTTGTTCTAGGTCCGTTCGACCCACTCCAGCTGACTGCTTGGAGATTGAACGCTTGATCTTATCAAAGCGAGGGTTCTCAGATTCTGTTATTAATACTCTTGTTCAGGCCTGAAAGCCTGTAACCAGAAAAATTACCACATAATTTGGTATATCTGT
The DNA here is from genome assembly GCF_027579735.1 of Bombina bombina. Lineage (NCBI taxonomy): Eukaryota > Metazoa > Chordata > Amphibia > Anura > Bombinatoridae > Bombina > Bombina bombina. Next base: position 851,209,551 of record NC_069502.1, read on the forward strand.
TGGTGTGAATCTGCAGGATTCCCTTGGGACAAGGTTAAGATTCCTAAGAGTCTATCCTTCCTTCGAGAAGGATTGGAAAAAGGATTATCTGCAAGTTCCTTGATGGGACAGATTTCTGCCTTGTCTGTGTTACTTCACAAAAAGCTGGCAGCTGTGCCAGATGTTCTAGCCTTTGTTCAGGCTCTGGTTAGAATCAAGCCTGTTTACAAAATTTTGACTCCTCCTTGGAGTCTCAACCTAGTTCTTTCAGTTCTTCAGGGGGTTCCGTTTGAACCCTTACATTCCGTTGATATTAAGTTATTATCTTGGAAAGTTTTGTTTTTGGTTGCAATTTCTTCTGCTAGAAGAGTTTCAGAATTATCTGCTCTGCAGTGTTCTTCTCCTTATCTGGTGTTCCATGCAGATAAGGTGGTTTTGCGTACTAAACCTGGTTTTCTTCCAAAAGTTGTTTCTAACAAAAACATTAACCAGGAGATAGTTGTGCCTTCTTTGTGTCCTAATCCAGTTTCAAAGAAGGAACGTTGTTGCACAACTTGGATGTAGTTCGTGCTCTCAAATTTTACTTAGCAGCTACTAAGGATTTCAGACAAACTTTGTCTTTGTTTGTTGTTTATTCTGGTAAACGGAGAGGTCAAAAAGCAACTTCTACCTCTCTCTCCTTCTGGATTAAAAGCATTATCCGATTGGCTTATGAGACTGCCGGACGGCAGCCTCCTGAAAGAATCACAGCTCACTCCACTAGGGCTGTGGCTTCCACATGGGCCTTCAAGAACGAGGCTTCTGTTGATCAGATATGTAAGGCAGCGACTTGGTCTTCACTGCACACTTTTACCAAATTTTACAAATTTGATACTTTTGCTTCTTCTGAGGCTATTTTTGGGAGAAAGGTTTTGCAAGCCGTGGTGCCTTCCATTTAGGTGACCTGATTTGCTCCCTCCCTTCATCCGTGTCCTAAAGCTTTGGTATTGGTTCCCACAAGTAAGGATGACGCCGTGGACCGGACACACCTATGTTGGAGAAAACAGAATTTATGTTTACCTGATAAATTACTTTCTCCAACGGTGTGTCCGGTCCACGGCCCGCCCTGGTTTTTTTAATCAGGTCTGATAATTTATTTTCTTTAACTACAGTCACCACGGTAACATATGGTTTCTCCTATGCAAATATTCCTCCTTAACGTCGGTCGAATGACTGGGGTAGGCGGAGCCTAGGAGGGATCATGTGACCAGCTTTGCTGGGCTCTTTGCCATTTCCTGTTGGGGAAGAGAATATCCCACAAGTAAGGATGACGCCGTGGACCGGACACACCGTTGGAGAAAGTAATTTATCAGGTAAACATAAATTCTGTTTTCTATATTCTAAGAGGCTTCTTATACATCACAAAGACTGTGTATAACCACGAATATCAGTGGATTACATCATCAGTGTTTTATGCACTGTTCTTAGACTCTCCTATTTTGCTGCTATAATTTGATATTGCATGATACTGTATTTTATACTACATTTTATACTGCATTTTTTACTCCTTTTTAGTTTGAACTAAAATTGCCCTCTTGCAGTGTGCTGCTACTATTTAACGCTGTGTATCTGTTTTAAATTAACTACCTTCTTAAGGAAACATATATTTTATTATTTATTATCTATACATTCTTTTACCGTCACATACAGTGAGGTAAATTGATTATTGTTATATTTGAGACCATTTTATATTTTTCTCAGTGCTGTTATGTTTAAAGTTTAGTAATAAATGTATACCTTTTATTCATCTACACATTGACTCAGTGTTCTTTAGGGTATTGTTGCCATTCTTTGGCGCTGGTGTGTTACCTCTTTGTACACTAAACTTTTCCTTTGGGACCTTTAGAGGAGGTCCTATCTTAACTCACTAGCTATACCCTCTTATTCCAGCGCAGTCTATCACCACCTTTTCTCCTAATTACACTACATTTCCTCTTTGTATAGTCTTGCTGCAGGAATGGATAGCCCTAATACTAATAGCAATATAGAAGCTATTATTAATACAATAGATGAACATACATGCAAAGTTAATAAAAAATCAAATAGAACAGATGTATTCGAATTAAGATCCTCTATCTATGATAATATCCATAATATTTTTGAAAAAGGTAAACAATTATCTAAAAATATAATAACAGTAAATACTAATGACAAACAAATGATACAGGAATACATGGATAAATTAGAGAGAAAACTTATCTTAGATATTAGACATAAAACTGAGTGTATATTCTTAAACGAATATCTAAGAGCCAAAAGAGTACCCCGCGGACTACACATCAAAAAAGAATGCGCTTTTAAAATTGACTCAGAAGATATAAAGAAAAAATGGAATGATATTTTAGAAGAAGCTTCTGCCAAATTAATGAATTTGATTAAATAATACAGGGAAGAACTTCTTATTAAAATTGGCAATGAAATAAATGAGTTGGAAGCAAAACTAGAAAACTATAAAGATTTAGAGGAATACAAAAGAAGAGAAGAATCCCTGAAAAAATTAATGAAAGATACTAAGGATGAACTAATAAAAATCAAATTAAGTAAATCTGAGAGAGATAGAGAAGATTACGAGAGTCATGAAAAAAATCCTACTAGTGAGTCTTATATCAGTCATAAATGGAGACGAATAAATAATTATAATAAACCAGAGATGAATATTCATACTATCAATAAAGGGAAGGAAGTAGAAGTTGATAATCACTATTATAAACCAAGATATATAGAAAATCCCAAAACCCAACATCATAAAGATATAAAGGGGAATGCTAATATGAGAAACCAAAATTATAACAAAAAAATGACTATGTTGTTGAGAATAGATATTATCAACATACGAATACTCCAGATATTCACAGTGGAAACAGAGAACACAGACCAGCTCTGAGACCAGAATGGCAGACAGTTAATTATAATAGAAATAAAACTAACGATTACAGAAGAAGATCTCACCACTATGAACAGTCTAATGACCAACACTATGAAAACTATACATATCATAATGACACACATTATAATCATAGAACAAACCAGTGGAGAACAGAGAGAGGTAGGAGAGATGATTGGAGAACACCCACATTTAATAGCTTTAGACCTCTAGAAAACCTTGAAGATAATGATATTTCATTATCCAATGTAGAAAAACCGGCCAAATGCGATGAACCTCATTTTTTAGGGGTAGGCCATCACCAAAACAATCGAAGAAAAAGAAATCACTCAGAAGAAGAGGTAAACGAGGGAGAGGCCTACAGAGAAAAAACAGAAGGCACACACAAACACATACAAAAAATAAAGAGAATGAGATAAAACCTAATGGTATCTTCAATCTCAGTAAAATTGAGCTAGATAAAGAACACATTGAAATACTTAATAAAGGTCTATCTTTTGCTCCCACGAGAAAGTTAAATAAATTTAACTCTTTTATAGATGCTAACAAATTTATAAGAAATTTGACCCTGAAAAAATATTTTCTAAAAACGCCACTTGAAAGAAATCTCAATCTAGCCTCAATAACCAATGAACCTAGCACCTCCAAAACTAATGAATACATTCATTCAGATCTGAAAAACAAATTAAACTTCTATCCCAAACAAGATAAAGGTATTTTTATCGAAACTTTCGAAAAAATGGTATTAGAAGATATTAGAAACATTAACCAAACCAAGAAATTAAAACATAATATAACAATGAAACAAAAAACACTGATCAAAGAACTAGAAGATAACAAAGAGATTACTATAAAGCCAGCGGACAAAGGTGGGGGGATAGTAATTTTGGATAAGGATATGTATAATAAAATGGTAGAAGAATTAATTGAAGACACTAGCACTTACAAAAAATTAAAAGTCAACCCCACTGGTATCTATAAATTATTTCTCAAACATCATCTGGAAAAAGCACATGATATAGGTATACTTAATGATAAAGAATTTGACTTTCTGCTTCCTAAACATCCTATAATACCAGCTATGTATGCACTACCAAAAATCCACAAATCGGTTACCAAACCACCAGGTAGACAGATTATTGCAGGTATAAACTCTCTCATTGCGAACCTGTCGGCCTATATTGATAGATTTTTACAGAAATATGTTGTAAGTTTGGAATCATACCTTAAAGATTCTACTAGCCTACTATTACTTTTTGGAAAATTTTATATGGTCCACGGAATATATTTTAGTCACTTGTGATGTACAAGCATTATATACATCCATAAAACATGAAGATGGTATCACAACAATTGATTTTTTTTAAAAAAAATGACCCGCTCTTCAAAAAAGAGCAAAGAGAGTTCCTTCTTGAAAGTATCAAATTTATTCTTACACATAATTTTTTTCTGTATGAAAATACCTTCTATGAGCAGATTTGCGGCACAGCTATGGGCACTAAGTTTGCCCCTAGCTACGCAAATCTGTTCATGGGAAATTGGGAAAATACATTTTTTTAACCACAGCCCCTATAAAAATAATATAATTGTATACAAAAGATATATTGATGATTTATTTATTATCTGGAAGGGAAGTAATGATCTGCTACTGGAGTGCTTAAATAGTATGAACGATAACAACTTAAATCTAAAATTTACAGCTGATATCAGTAAAGATAATATCCACTATCTAGATCTGGAAATTAACATAAAAGACAATGCTGTAACAACTAAAACCTATTTTAAAGAAGTGGATGCCAATAATTTCATCCATCAAACGAGCTGTCACTTACCCAAATGGAAAAATAATATTCCAAAAGGACAGTTCTTGAGATTAAAAAGAAATTGTAAAGATGATTGGGACTTTGAGAGACAGTCCCTGACTTTAAAAAATAAATTTATCGAAAGAGGATATCCGGAAGATTAAGTAGAAACAGAAAGAATTAAGATAAAAGAGATAGAAAGACTAGATATTCTACAATACAAAACAAAAGAACCCACATCTGACATCCCTACAAATGCTGAAATTTTCCTACCTTTTATCACTGAGTTTAGTGAAGATAGGCATAAATTAGAAAAAATATTTAAAGCTCATTGGAAAATTCTAAAGTCTGACCTTCACATAGGGTCTAGGCTTCCACCCAATCCTAAATTTGTATACAAAAAAAACAAAAACCTAAAAAGTAAACTAGCTCCTACCTATAAACCAAATCCTTGCAAAACCACCAAAGACCTATTTGGAGAAAAATTACAAGGCGTTTACCCTTGCCTAACATGTAAGGCATGTAAGCATGCAAATAAAACAAAAAGCTTCATTTCTACAAATACAAATTAAAACACTATAAAAGAAACAATAAGATGTATTGATATTAATGCTATCTATCTTATAACTTGTAAAAAATGCGGAATACAGTATATAGGTGAAACGGAGAGAACAATAAGAGAGAGAATTAGGGAGCATATTAATTCTATTGAAAACTCCGATAAAGATAGAAATAAAGATCTTCCAGTGGCTAAACATTTTAAGACATGCTTTAATAATAATTTAAAATTTTTTAACTTCACAGCAATAGCCAAAATAAATGAAAAGAAAAGAGGAGGGAATCTATCTCACTTATTACTGCAAAATGAGGCAAAATGGATATTCGAACTCCGTACACTTAAACCTGAAGGTTTAAATTTAGATTTTAATCTGAACTGTTTTTTAAACACTTGAGTGCAATACGTGTCTTATCAACTAATTAAACATACATTAGTCCACTTTCCCTACCCACATCAGAGGATCTTGAATATTTGAATATAGCATTTCTATTTATGTCACCTTTATATACATATAATAGTTCTGTACAAGTACATCATCTGAATAGGGTGTTTTTTGATACGCACACCGCTCTAATTTGTTTTATAGTTTCTGTCACTACCTTATTTATAATAGCGTAGTTATTTATAGAATATATATTCTTTAATTATCTTTAATTGTTTCTCTCATCCTTAGTATACATGTTGTCTTTTTAATATATTATTTTTAGCAGGTCACTATGTTTATTATGTTATCCTTTAAATAGTTATTATGTTGCCCTTTAAATATATCATTCTAAGCAGGGTACTATGTTTATTATTGCTGCATAAAACTGTAGCCCCATCAAATATTTCTATTGATCAATTATGTTGCACTAATTAGCGAATTGCTAGGGGCTATTTAAACCCCATAGAGACATCTGACAAGCAGCTTGACAAAGACTGAGTACTCTCAGTTGAAACGCGTTGCTGCCACATTTCTATCATCCAAGGAGACCAGAGAAGACGTTAAGAACGCCTTAGGAGATACTCTTAACTGAAGCCGTAGAGCCGGCAACTACATCGTAAGCGGACACTCCCACCAAAAACTTAAGGGCCAATCAGAGAGCCTTCCGGAGAAGGCGCGCACTCTGAAGGCTCACAGCTGGAGAACGCTGAACCGGCTTCACGATCGGCTATTTTTCGGAACTCAAGGATACCTTACCTAGCTTCTACTAGAAGCATCATAGTGTTTTTGACACAGAAAGGACAATCCAGGATCACTCTTAAAGGTACCTCTCAGCTGCATACGGAGAAAAACAAGTTGTTTTAGTATTATTTAACCGCTTGTCACATATTGATACAATCTGCCAAAAGAACTCCATTTCTATATTCTAAGAGGCTTCTTATACATCACAAAGACTGTATAACCACGAATATCAGTGGATTACATCATCAGTGTTTTATGCACTGTTCTTAGACTCTCCTATTTTGCTGCTATAATTTGATATTGCATGATACTGTATTTTATACTACATTTTATACTGCATTTTTTACTCCTTTTTAGTTTGAACTAAAATTGCCCTCTTGCAGTGTGCTGCTACTATTTAACGCTGTGTATCTGTTTTAAATTAACTACCTTCTTAAGGAAACATATATTTTATTATTTATTATCTATTATTCAGGTTGGCCAACCTATACAATCTTTTACCGTCACATACAGTGAGGTAAATTGATTATTGTTATATTTGAGACCATTTTATATTTTTCTCAGTGCTGTTATGTTTAAAGTTTAGTAATAAATGTATACCTTTATTCATCTACACATTGACTCAGTGTTCTTTAGGGTATTGTTGCCATTCTTTGGCGCTGGTGTGTTACCTCTTTGTACACTAGATTGTATAGAATACCAGGCCTGGTAATGTTTATTTCCTCTTTTTAATTGCACATAATAGTTTGGGGTCATTTGATGTCCCTGGGGTATAGTGATTGAGTAAAATAAACCACTTATTTTCTTTGACCTTTGAGTGCCACCTTGTCATTCTTTTACATAACAACAGATAATAATGGTTATGTCTTCTCTTCATTATTTTATTAAGAATATTGTTTAATGACTGTGCAGGCACATGGTCGTCTATATTTATTTCAACAGTAGAGTGCACACATCTCTTTATCTTTAAAAAAAGACAGAAAGATCACATTGTGATGAAGCTAATTGTTCTTTAGAAAGAAAAAAGACTCTGCTATCAGTGCAAGCACATTCACCTCATGGAAACGAAACTAGCCTGGGGCAGAAGGTAATTGAAACGGGGGAGCCAAAAGTCAGCCTACCCTTCCTTCAATTCCTATAAATTCTATTATTAATGAGCAAACGCCGACAAGTACTAAACCATCTACTTGCTCTCTGCATACTATTTTTCACCAAATATCGTGCATGGATCAAAATTTAAATGTACTTAGCCTTCGAGCATGCAAAGTTACACCAAAATAATAATAATAACAAGCGATCAATTAAATCTGTGGCTGTTTGTTCACTTCTATTTTTTCTAGCGAAGATGCTATTTCTAGCTCAAAATTACACCAATATCGAAAGTTATCAATAGTCCTACTAATTTCATTGAGTACTTTCGCATGTCAACTCCGTCAAATATCATGTGCCACCTTTTTGTTGGCATAGACGATAGAAATCATACGTGGTTCAGAGACTGACACCAAAAAGAATACTCTAAAAACCTGCAATATGGCAACACTACTGATTCTTTTTATGTTATGTTATTTCCAATTATGGAAACGGCAAATAAGAAATCAACGACAATTACCTGTGCTTACACAAAGAAGAAGATTTAAAATACCTAGGGTTTTCCTGTCAAGAAACGTACTAGATGCGCTTACGAATCGAGAGATTATCCAGGCGTTTTGGCTGGATAGCCAGTCCATCTTGGTTGTATATGAACAAATAAGTGATGCTGTGGAGCCTATGACAGCAAGGTCAAGGGCAGTGGAGGCTCATCCATAGGGGCAGTAGGGGCACAGCATAACCTTTTTTTTGGGGGGGGGGAATAAACAAAACAAAATGCCATTGTGGTGGCACAGTTAGATTGCTATTTCTTTTTAGGTTGCTTGCTATTTTTTTAGTTTGTTGGAGGTGGTGGGGTTGAATTTAGTAACAATAATTAAAAATGCTTATAAAAAATAAATAAAAAAATCTTGCATTTGCAAAGTTCTCTCAGACAGGACGTTTTTTTCAATCTGCCCTGTCTGAGAGAACTTTGCACATGCTCTTTCTGTCCCTTTAAATTAATTCTGACGTCACCCTATCAGTTACCATATGGGGTGTATAGGCACAGACGTTCTTCTAACCTCCCATTGGCTTAAAGCATGAGGGGAGGTCTACACGGGCTGTGTTAGTGTGAATAGTGTGATGCTGCAAGTCTTGGGTGGAGCATCAGATTAGTTCACTGAGAGAGCGAAGAAACATGTTATGGAGGTAAACTAACTTTTATTGTAAAGCTGAAGATATGTCATTGCCAGATATAACGTTATCTCCTAGTCTCCTTGTGGGACTTGGATATCATGTTGAATAAGATTGATTGATCAGAAAGTTTAATATAAATATGAACAGCTATTTTAGTTCTCTAAGCAAACCTTAACTGACTGCTACCACCACTAACCCTGCTTAAATTTGTATTCTCTGGAACAGACAATGCACTCAGCCTAGCCGGCATCATCGCGTTGCGAGCAACAGTGTATGCTCAGGATGCTTGAATGACACTATTATATTTAAGTTAAATTAAATATTGTCATTCAAGCAATGCAGCCTGAGTGCACACTATTCCTAAGCGTGATGATGCCGGCTAGACTAGAGCTAAATACACTGTCTGTACTTGTTGTTCAGATGTTCCAACTTTCTCTGCTTTGAGAGTCTTCGTCAGCCTGCTGCCTGAACCTCCCTTCCACCCAGACAAGAAGCAGCAGCCAGGAGGTCACAGAGATCAGCGATCAGCAATGTCTAATTACAGACTGATAAAGCCTTAATGCTATCTCACGCTGAGATCATTTACAACAGGTCAGGACATTGTTTTGCTTTCTTCATTTGATGCAGATAGTTAGGTTTTCTTTTCCGCTCATCAATTAAAAAGCTTGGTAGACAATATAAATAGCAGCTGGATAAACTCCAGCTGCTATATATATTGTCTACCAAGCTTTTTAATGGAGCACTGACAACAATGTGGCTGTCATCTGGTTACTATTTATTCTGTGGCACTGGCTCACATGGAAGTCAGGTAATTAACAGAAAGCTTCCAAAAAAGTCTTATCCAAAATCATTGGATGAAAAATGAAGCAAAAAAAATAGCAAAAAAATATGTACACGACATATTTAAAAAATACATATTTAGCATATTTATTTATTTTTATTATATATATATATATATATATATATATATATATATATATATATATATATATATACATACATAATTCCCTTTACATTTTATTGGGCTGTCAGTGCTCTGTATATATGTAGGGAGACTATTATTGCTTTGTTTTTCCTTATCCACATAATAAAAAAGAGGTTCTATTGTAGAAAGAAAATCATGAAAATAGCAGTAAATTATGTATTTTTCTAAAATGTCTTAGCTCCAGTGCAGTCTGGATTGTATCTTTTTTTCATAGGTGATGCTGGCTATTTTCTTCTTAAATGGAAAGAGTCCACAGCTGCATTCATTACTTTTGGGAATTCAGAACCTGGACACCAGAAGGAGGCAAAGACACCTCAGCCAAAGCCTTAAATACTCCTCCCACTTCCCTCATCCCCAGTCATTCTTTGCCTTTCGTCCCAGGAGGTTGGCAAAGAAGTGTCAGATTTTCAATTGTCTCTTATGGAGGGTAGTACTCTTCAACATGGAACGGGAGTTTTAAGTAATCCTGTCAGCCCCTCAGTGAGGGCATGGATGAAAGTTGGAGTCCGGAGATGCAGGGAGAGTCCCTCTGCAAAACTATCCCAACTCATATTAACAGCTCCACAAGCAATCGGCGTTGACGAGTTTCGCTGCCTTCTTTCTTCTCTCAAGTCCATGGCGGAGGCAATGCTACTATCCGTCACACTTAAAGGACCATGTTCCTGTTCCACTGAGTAGATTCCGGTAAGATCGTTTCATTTTACGTTCTTCCGAAATGCACTGTATTATGTTTTCCGAGGGGCTACCACCTCGCGGGTCTCAATTATGTATCAGGATCTCAGTGAGACTCCTTTAGTATCTTGGAATCAAGGGTAATACCTCCTGAGGGGGGGTCATTGAACGGGAGGGTTTTTAACTATCTTTATGTGATTCAACCTGCTTATGCGTAGTGTTTTTTAAGGCTCATGGCTTGTGGAACATATAGTTTTTTCAAGCGGCACAGCCTTTTGGTTGGGCGCGCTTTTTGGACTATACGGCTCACCTTGTGACCGGGGTGGTCACGTGTTTTGCTTTTTATTTCCGTGTTCCTGACTGTGTGGCAACGGAGAAATTCTGGTCCGCTGGTGTCTGGTACATAGGAGGTAGTGTGTGCCCCAGCCACAGGGGGTGTCAGGTGCCATTTAGATTTTTTTATCTGGTCCATTCTTGTATCAATATCCTAGTTATGGAGGTATCTGATTTTATGGAGACAGACGTCTGTTTTATTTTCTACTCCTTGTGCTAAATGCATTTTGCCCAGGATGATACTAGCCTACCAGTTATGTTCTGAATGCCATATTACAGTGCTCAATTCCTCCAGATCGGGGAATCAAGGGGCAGCTAAGTCATCCGCCTCTGGGTGTTCGGTCCCCCAAGTGGTGAGTTCCCTTAAACATTCTCTTACTACGCATGCAGGTGATCCAGACATTGCTTATCCTTCTTCGGAAGGTGGCTTGTCTCTCCCGGGGGTTTCGGCACAATGCCGTATGTCAATAATCTTGGCGCTGGCGAATCTACAGCTTCCAGAGGGTGGCTTAAGATACTGTTTGTGTTCCGGTTTCCGGGGCTCTTTAGGCATGGGGCCTGTTCAGCTCTCTGGGGGAACGACTTATCCTTGAGTCTACAGGGGGTCAACCTTCAGGGCCTGAGGCATCTTTTGCTCCGGCCGGGGTATGCTATGCTTTTCGATATAGACTGGGGTGTTTTAGTGTCTTATTGAGGCACGCGTTGGCGTTGGCACGTGGATGGGTTGGAGAATCCTCAGTCATCTTATGAATAGCCTTCAGCATTAGATATAAGGGGATGTTGAATCTTCTTATAGTCTTGTTAGTTGTGTATGGTCCAGTTTTTGAGCTTGGAAAAACAGGGTCCCTGTTGGGCTGGCTGTTTTTTTTTCTTAGGCGATACCCTAAGGGGTGCCTTCTTTTATTTTATCCGATAAGGATGATATTTTATTTAGTTAAAGCTCATGTTCATTATATTTTCCTTGGAAAAAAAATTTCTGGAATCGATACTCGCGATAATTGTTCGCTATATTACTTCTGAGGAAGTTGGTTCTAGGACCTGTTTAGTCCTATGTTTACTGTTGCTCTCCCCCGTTCAGGGAGATTTATATGCGGCCTTGACAGTGATGGCCCTGGTTTCAGGCTGGTCTCGATTGGGTTCTGTTAACTTTTGTCGTGAGGCCTAGTTCAGTCATGCAGCACCTGTTCTGCTGGGTTGATCCGTTTTTTTCGCAAAGTGCTCTGCTTTGTTCACTTGTTTTTCTACAAGTTTTCAGCGCCGTGGCTACTCTGTACTGTAGCAATACGAGGATCGCAATTCGTTCCCCGGCAAGGCCTACTCGGCCTTTCCTCCTTTCGAGGTTGATAAAATGAGCAGGGCATTGAGTCCCTTAAAGGGGCTTTGCCGCGCTTTACTGGTACACTCATATTTTAAAGTTCCGCTGCGACTCTGTCTGTTGTAGACAACATCCTGTCGGGACTGGAGTGTTTCTCTCCCGTGTGGGTTAGGAGAATGTAGGATGGTTCCTTTTGGCTGCTGGTTTCCACGCGGTTTGCCCTTGGACTTATTGGATGTCCTTCTTGGACGATTACTGTTGATCTCCTGCTTGAGTTGAGGCTTTAGGACTTTGTCCGTTTTCTTGCGGTTTGTCCTAAGGGAGTAAGTCCTTCCATTTCTGGGACGATGGGCTACGTTGTCTCCTTTTCCATGTGGAGACCAGCCTTTGCTCAAGTGTTTTTGGCCTCTTGGTATCCCCTTGCTTGTGGTCCTGTGGATGTTTGAGCGTTGTGGGCTCTGACGGTTGTACGTTTAACGCCTTAGCTCCTTTGGAGCGTTGGGCATTGGCAAGCGGTGGTCTCTTCCTTGAGTTGGGACTTGCGAGTTATTCTCGTTATCCGGGTTGATCTGGATATTGCATTGATATCTCCCTGTGGGTCTGTTTTTTATATCAGATATGGGGTTACGTTCTCAGTTATTGTTTGTTTAAACAATTGGGGGCTCAGACCTATCTTCTCCCTGGTGCTTCCGGTTGGCTTCACTCAGCGATTTCCCTTGTGGATCCCGTTGTGGGTTGTTACCAGACTTTTAGGCTCTAGGGCTGGTTAGGGTTTCCCCAGTTCCAGGGAACTTAGGCCATGACCTTTACTCTGACTATTTGTCCTGGTCATGGTTGGCCAGGTTTTCTGAGTGCCGATGTTCATTGGGCTTGACTTACAACTTTATGGTCGGTTTCTCTTGGTTAGCTTGCTGTAGTAACCTTATAGATCCACTGCTCTGCAGGCGAATGGGTTTGCAGTGTCGTTGCTGCAACTATTGCACATTGGATGTGTGTTAGGAAGCTACATTTTTAGGGGGATTCCTTCCAGGTTTGTTTGCGCTAGAGATTTGATCTCTCCCTTCACCTGTGGCTTTGTGTCTTGAGGGCAGGTGTTCTGCCTTTCTGGCCCCATCCTTTTTCTTAGGGTGGGGGTTATTCTCCTTCTTATAAAAGTGTGGTCCCTTTCTTAGGAATTCTCCTGGATTCAGGAGGTTGGAACTGAGAGTTAACCTTCAGAGAGGGGTGTTCTCTCTGGGTTGTTTCGTTCCATCTGGAGTCCAGCTGGCTCTGTGTCGAGACTATGTTGGACCCTTTGCTAGATTCCTTTGGGTCTTCAGCCTTGTTGTCTGTTCTTAAGGAGTTGGGTTGGCTCCCGTGCTCTGTTGGGATAGCTGTGGCTGTGTGCGTGTTCTTGACTCATGGTTTTTCGTCTGGGTCTGTTTCATGTTTTTTGTTTCTGAATATTTCAGTATTTTACGTTCTGACGATGTAAGGACTCCGTCTTCAGTTGTCTTTCGGTGCTTTGCATGATGTTGAGAGAAAGTTTTTTCTGTTCCGATGCCCGATCCTAAACCTCTGGTTTCTGCCTGGTCTGAGTGTAGCCTCCCCCTGTTTGTCTAGACCCATTTGGGGTCTTTGCAAGCTGGGCTCGCTATTGGGGTTTTTCCTTCTATGAATTTTGTGGTGACCTTTTGGTTTACCTTTGGTTCTTCCTTGCCCTATCCCTTTGGGAGTTTAGGCTGGTGTTCCCTTCGTAAGTGAGGGATGTGTGGTGCGGGACCGTCTGTTGGGTGACGGTGTCTATTGGAGGACTGTTGGCTCAGTTGAGTCTGATTTTGCGGTCTCTAGCTAGGCTTCTGGACTATCTGCGGGTCAGTGTCCTTGGGGCTTTTTTTCCTTTTCTAGGTCTTTTCGGCTTTGGACGAAGCAGGGGTTTTGTTGGGTAGTGGATTCAGGCCTGGTGGATTCAGGCCTGGAGGGGGAGAGAGAGAGCGCGGGGAGAGAGAGCGCGGGGGAGAGAGAGCGCGGGGGAGAGAGAGCGCAAAAGAGAGGGGGAGAGAGTGTAAATGAGAGGGATAGAGCAAAAGAGAGAGGGGAGAGAGCAAGGGGTGGGACAACTGTACTGCAAAAAAATGGCCTGTGTACAGTTATTGTGTGTTAGGATAGGTAGCTAAAAGAAATATTATTGAAATAGTGTTAGGATAGGTAGCTAAAGGAAATCTTATTGAAAGAGTGTTAGGATATGTTTCTGTTCATATTGAGCATAACGTAATCAGTACATAAATATTTATTTTTTAATTTCAGTTACACATTTTTTTATAAAGAAAATGTAACCAAAAAAAAAAAAAAGTTTAATTGAGTATTTATAACACAGACAGGGGAGAAATATAATATAAAGTATTGAAAATGTAACAATTTTTCAACTTTAATTTATTACCTTTTAACAATTATGAAACAGCTACATCTTTCTGTACATATGCCTAATTGTTTTGTGTAATGCGATTGTACTTTTAGAATTTTTTAATTCAAATACTTTACATAAATATGTATCAGTACAATTGCATGTGAATGTAAAGTTTCATAAAATCAGATGATAAAAGTGATGACTTAAAAGATGCAAAGAACAACATCTAATATTAAGAGACCTATCTAATCTCGAGGAAACTACAATACATTACAGTTCTATTATTTAAACTGCCAAGATATATATATATATATATATATATATATATATTTAACATTAATACCTAATTTACTAAAACAATGTTATAATTAAAGTATCTTTAAATAACGTGAGACGACATAACATTAACATCTGCGCCCACTTCAAAAGTTTTTTTTTGGTGAGCTAACGGTTTGAACTGTTCTCCAATAAGCACTCTAGCCATATTGCACTTTTAACAAAAAAAATATTTTTAAAAAGTGCCGCAAGAGCACCGGGTATTAGAATTTCATATGTACATAAAAAAGTAAGTTAGAGCGCATCTTCATTCCAACTGATGAATTAGACTCTATCTAAAATATCACTAACATTAGCTTGTAAGCTTGAGAGCCTCTCTAACTGTAGCTCACCTTGTATAAATGTGCATCTACAACTGATTGTGTGCAAGGGCAGGGCGCTCCTCTCCTTTTGCTTATGTTTGTCAAGTGTAGTAATGTACAATGTATAGTCTTGCACAATGTAAGTGTAGTAATGTACATTGTATAGTCTTGCACAATGTAAGTGTAGAAATGTGCAGTGTTTAGTCTTGTACAGTGTAAGTGTAGTAATGTACTGTGTTTAGTCTTGCACAGTGTAAGTGTAGTAATGTACATTGTATAGAGATACCACACAAAGTACCGCACTAATTGTAAACCCTCAGGTAATGTCAGGTAATGTCATCAGCGTTTTCTTGCAGTATATAGCGGTACACAATAAACGATTGTATCAGGAAACACTCACTTGTCTTCCAGCCTGTCACTCCTCCTTCTGGCGGTCAGCCCGTTAACCTAACAAGGATCACACTTCTGTGTTTTGCTTCTATCGCTGAACCAATCCTGGATGCAGTGACGTGCTGTCATAGGAGGCAGGTGAGGCAGTGCCTCACCTGTCCTATCTGTGTAATTACACATTATTTAATTAATAATAATAATTTCAAAAAATTTTTAAAAAAATATATAATTTTTTTTTGGGGGGTATTTTCTGGTGACCCCCCTACCCCCCACCCCCATTTTAATTTATTGTGCTTGTTACTGCGCTTATGCACTTCATAATTATTGATTTAAATCCTAATCATCAAATACATACACATTGCGCAAGTAGGCAGAGGCTGTGTGCCTTACCGTTGCGCAATGTGTATGTATTTGTTTGTATGGGCCGGCGGAGAGTGAGACTGCCACCCAGTGGCTGCTGGCAAAAGTCTCTTAGTCCTCTTCGCGGCCCATACCGCTCCCAATGGAGGCTGGTCTATACCAGCCTCTGGAGCCCTGCCTGCCCCATCAGCCAATCAGCACCGCGGTCCCAGGGGTGGGACATACTGGTGCGGCAGGCGGGAGAGTGAGACTGAGATGCGGCATCCGGCGGCATGACATCAAGGCAGCAGGCGCAGCCGCAGGGGGAGACTGAGGTGAGCAGGCAGCCCTGTTTGGGTGAAATGATGCGCTAGGAATAATATGGCAGAAATAAAATTATTGCTTATGAGGCAGGACCGGGTAGTGTCTGTGTGGGGATCACTGCAGAGGGAAAAGCTTTATCAGGCCGGCGTACGTGAATGCATCGGCTGTCAGTACTGTATTACATGCCATTTCTTTTCTAGTTCATCAGTATTGGCATTTAATACATTTATGTATCGGCCCCTCCACCGTGACTGCAGCAGCCCTGAGCCAGAGCCAGCCACGCATGGCCACCGGGTCCGTCGCACTTGCAGTGCGGCGAGTGCACACTCAGTGTCAGGGCCAGGCTATCAGCAGGAGTGAGACCGGCGTGGTGGACGTGACCTGTGAGTCAACTGTCAGTGATGACCAAGTCAGTGAGAGGCTGAGCTGCTGCAGCTGCCATGGCCATGCCGCCATGCTGTACTTCCCCCCAGGGCCCGGCAATCCAGCAGCATGACCCAGAAGTTACACCAGCCCCTAAATAACTGTGTGACAGATGTGATGTACAGCTGTTTATCAAGGGTGGTGGTGATTGTATTACAATCTCACAGTGTCCCTATTAATTGCTGATACACACCAGGCATAAATATGTAGCAGGGTTAGGCTTAAGACGGCTGCATGTAATTACTATATTATGTATTAGAATCTCACAGTGTCCCTATTAATTGCTGATACACACCAGGCATAGATATGTAGCAGGGTTAGGCTTAAGGCGGCTGCATGTAATTCATATATTATGTATTACAATCTCACAATCCCCTATTAATTGCTGATACACACCAGGCATAGATATGTAGCAGGGTTAGGCTTAAGGTGGCTGCATGTAATTAATATATTATGTATTACAATCTCACAATCCCCTATTAATTGCTGATACACACCAGGCATAGATATGTAGCAGGGTTAGGCTTAAGACGGCTGCATGTAATTAATATATTATGTATTACAATCTCACAGTGTCCCTATTAATTGCTGATACACACCAGGCATAAATATGTAGCAGGGTTAGGCTTAAGACGGCTGCATGTAATTACTATATTATGTATTAGAATCTCACAGTGTCCCTATTAATTGCTGATACACACCAGGCATAGATATGTAGCAGGGTTAGGCTTAAGGCGGCTGCATGTAATTCATATATTATGTATTACAATCTCACAATCCCCTATTAATTGCTGATACACACCAGGCATAGATATGTAGCAGGGTTAGGCTTAAGATGGCTGCATGTAATTAATATATTATGTATTACAATCTCTCAGTGTCCCTATTAATTGCTGATACACACCAGGCAGGCATATATATGTAGCAGGGTTCGGCTTAAACCGGCTGCATGTAATGACTATATTATGTATTACAATCTCACAGTCTCCCTATTAATTCATACTGCACAGTGCACAGTCATCACCTCTTGGGCTGAGGGCTCATGTCATGACCAAGTTCATATTTAATAAGACAGAGTGCCTAGAGGATTGCTCTTTTTTTGGTATACCTTCCAAATCTCTGCCTGCCTTGTAATATCCATAGTATTTTTTTATTTAATTAGCAAGAAAAACAAATAGCTTCACAATAAATAGTTACAGGGGATTCTCAAAGAGCCCCTTTGTTTTTCTTGCTAATTAAATAAAAAAATACTATGGATATTACAAGGCAGGCAGAGATTTGGAAGGTATACCAAAAAAAGAGCAATCCTCTAGGCACTCTGTCTTATTAAATATGAACTTGGTCATGACATGAGCCCTCAGCCCAAGAGGTGATGACTGTGCACAGTGCAAATTATGCTGTCAAGATGGGTGACATAATCACATACAAACACACTTGTTTGGATAATATTTTTTTTTTCTCTTGGAATTCCTATCTGGACTGTGTTTATGTCTATATATAGTTACATACATTATACATACATGAGAACACACACATGCTCCACACAAAAACAACAAACCGGAAAGCGTTTAGGATTTTTTTTATTAAAAATATATTAATTGTTCATTTTCTACAGCTGGGATATATTCAGCAGATAATATGAGTTTATACAAATTCTATTGGACTTGAGTCTTTATTAAAAGTGGCCAAAAGTATACTATTTCTTTTTTATTCATAGTTTTAAGACAGTCATATACTGTCTTAAACATTGAACTTTTTTAACTGAGTTTAGATAATGTAAGACTAGAATATTTTTATGTCTAAGTTGATCTTCACCTACACAATTTCTGCTCTATTGGCATACTGAGAGGTAGTTCAGGCAGCAGTTGATATATATATATATTTCAAATATCTTTTACCTAAATGCTGTTTTAAAGGTTGTGCTGTATTCCCACTGGGAAAATGTGATTTTTCATTTTGAATGATTAGTATTCCTTTATGAACCACAATACAATTTAACAGCAGTTTATAATAGTGCTTTGAAGGGTCCAATAAAATAATAGAAACAAGGGGTTGACATGAAATAAAAACTATTAAAATGAGTTTGCACTGTTTCCTCCATTACAGTGTGTTCATAATGTGATCCAT
Source organism: Bombina bombina (assembly GCF_027579735.1). Lineage (NCBI taxonomy): Eukaryota > Metazoa > Chordata > Amphibia > Anura > Bombinatoridae > Bombina > Bombina bombina. The sequence goes on from NC_069502.1 coordinate 851,228,176, forward strand.
TTTACCTGATGGATTGGATTAAAATGGAAATGGCTGTTTTTCTTTCATGTAATTAGCAAGAGTCCATGAGCTAGTGACGTATGGGATATACATTCCTACCAGGAGGGGCAAAGTTTCCCAAACCTCAAAATGCCTATAAATACACCCCTCACCACACCCACAAATCAGTTTTACAAACTTTGCCTCCTATGGAGGGGGTGAAGTAAGTTTGTGCTAGATTCTACGTTGATATGCGCTCCGCAGCAGGTTGGAGCCCGGTTTTCCTCTCAGCGTGCAGTGAATGTCAGAGGGATGTGAGGATAGTATTGCCTATTTGAATGCAGTGATCTCCTTCTACGGGGTCTATTTCATAGGTTCTCTGTTATCGGTCGTAGAGATTCATCTCTTACCTCCCTTTTCAGATCGACGATATACTCTTATATATACCATTTCCTCTACTGATTCTCGTTTCAGTACTGGTTTGGCTTTCTACTACATGTAGATGAGTGTCCTGGGGTAAGTAAGTCTTATTTTCTGTGACACTCTAAGCTATGGTTGGGCACTTTTATATAAAGTTCTAAATATATGTATTCAAACATTTATTTGCCTTGACTCAGGATGTTCAATGTTCCTTATTTCAGACAGTCAGTTTCATATTTGGGATAATGCATATGAATAAATAATTTTTTCTTACCTTAAAAATTTGACTTTTCCCTGTGGGCTGTTAGGCTCGCGGGGGCTGAAAATACTTCATTTTATTGCGTCATTCTTGGCGCAGACTTTTTTGGCGCAAATTTTTTTTCTGTTTCCGGCGTCATACGTGTTGCCGGAAGTTGCGTCATTTTTGACGTTTTTTTTGCGCCAAAGGTGTCGGCGTTCCGGATGTGGCGTCATTTTGGCGCCAAAAGCATTTCGGCGCCAAATAATGTGGGCGTCTTTTTTGGCGCTAAAAAAATATGGGCGTCACTATTGTCTCCACATTATTTAAGTCTCATTATTTTGTGCTTCTGGTTGCTAGAAGCTTGTTCTATGGCATTTTTTTCCCATTCCTGAAACTGTCATTTAAGGAATTTGATCAATTTTGCTTTATATGTTGTTTTTTCTCTTACATATTGCAAGATGTCCCACGTTGAAGCTGAGTCAGAAGATACTTCTGGAAAATCCCTGCCTGGTGCTGGAGCTACCAAAGCTAAGTGTATCTGCTGTAAACTTTTGGTATCTGTTCCTCCAGCTGTTGTTTGTACTGTTTGTCATGACAAACTTGCTAACGCAGATAATATTTCCTTTAGTACTGTTACATTACCTGTTGCTGTTCCATCAACATCTAATACTCAGAGTGTTCCTGATAACATAAGAGATTTTGTTTCTAAATCCATTAAGAAGGCTATGTCTGTTATTCCTCCTTCTAGTAAACGTAAAAAGTCTTTTAAAACTTCTCATTTTTCAGATGAATTTTTAAATGAACATCATCATTCTGATACTGATATTGGTTCTTCTGATTCAAAGGATTCTGTCTCAGAGGTTGATGCTGATAAATCTTCATATTTATTTAAAATGGAATTTATTCGTTCTTTACTTAAAGAAGTCCTAATTGCATTAGAAATTGAGGATTCTAGTCCTCTTGATACTAAATCTAAACGTTTAGATAAGGTTTTTAAATCTCCTGTAGTTATTCCAGAAGTTTTTCCTGTCCCTGGTGCTATTTCTGAAGTAATTTCCAGGGAATGGAATAATTTGGGTAATTCTTTTACTCCTTCTAAACATTTTAAGCAATTATATCCTGTGCCATCTGACAGATTAGAATTTTGGGACAAAATCCCTAAGGTTGATGGGGCTGTCTCTACTCTTGCTAAGCGTACTACGATTCCTACGGCAGATGGTACTTCCTTTAAGGATCCTTTAGATAGGAAAATTGAATCCTTTCTAAGAAAAGCTTACTTGTGTTCAGGTAATCTTTTTAGACCTGCTATATCTTTAGCGGATATTGCTGCAGCTTCAACCTTTTGGTTAGAAGCTTTAGCGCAACAAATAACAGATCATAATTCTCATAGCATTATTATTCTTCTACAACATGCTAATAATTTTATTTGTGATGCCATCTTTGATATCATTAGAGTTGATGTCAGGTATATGTCTCTAGCTATTTTAGCTAGAAGAGCTTTATGGCTTAAAACTTGGAATGCTGATATGTCTTCTAAGTCTACTCTGCTTTCCCTTTCTTTCCAGGGTAATAAATTATTTGGTTCTCAGTTGGATTCTATTATCTCAACTGTTACTGGAGGGAAAGGAACTTTTTTACTACAGGATAAAAAATCTAAAGGTAAATTTAGGTCTAATAATCGTTTTCGTTCCTTTCGTCACAACAAGGAACAAAAGCCTGATCCTTCATCCTCAGGAGCGGTATCAGTTTGGAAACCATCTCCAGTCTGGAATAAATCCAAGCCTTTCAGAAAACCAAAGCCAGCTCCCAAGTCCACATGAAGGTGCGGCCCTCATTCCAGCTCAGCTGGTAGGGGGCAGATAACGTTTTTTCAAAGAAATTTGGTTCAATTCCGTTTACAATCTCTGGATTCAGAACATTGTTTCAAAAGGGTACAGAATTGGCTTCAAGATAAGGCATCCTGCAAAGAGATTTTTTCTTTCCCGTGTCCCAGTAAACCTAGCGAAGGCTCAAGCATTTCTGAAATGTGTTTCAGATCTAGAGTTGGCTGGAGTAATTATACCAGTTCCAGTTCTGGAACAGGGGCTGGGGTTTTATTCAAATCTCTTCATTGTACCAAAGAAGGAGAATTCCTTCAGACCAGTTCTGGATCTAAAAATATTGAATCGTTATGTAAGGATACCAACATTCAAAATGGTAACTGTAAGGACCATCCTGCCTTTTGTTCAGCAAGAGCATTATATGTCCACAATAGATTTACAGGATGCATATCTGCATATTCCGATTCATCCAGATCACTATCAGTTTCTGAGTTTCTCTTTCCTAGACAAGCATTACCAGTTTGTGGCTCTACCGTTTGGCCTAGCTACAGCCCCAAGAATTTTTACAAAGGTTCTCGGTGCCCTTCTGTCTGTAATCAGAGAACAGGGTATTGTGGTATTTCCTTATTTGGACGATATCTTGGTACTTGCTCAGTCTTCACATTTAGCAGAATCTCATACGAATCGACTTGTGTTGTTTCTTCAAGATCATGGTTGGAGGATCAATTTACCAAAAAGTTCATTGATTCCTCAGACAAGGGCAACGTTTTTAGGTTTTCAGATAGATTCAGTGTCCATGACTCTGTCTTTGACAGACAAGAGACGTCTAAAGTTGATATCAGCTTGTCGAAACCTTCAGTCACAATCATTCCCTTCGGTAGCTTTATGCATGGAAATTCTAGGTCTTATGACTGCAGCATCGGACGCGATCCCCTTTGCTCGTTTTCACATGCGACCTCTTCAGCTCTGTATGCTGAACCAGTGGTGCAGGGATTACACAAAGATATCTCAATTAATATCTTTAACACTGATTGTACGACACTCTCTGATGTGGTGGACAGATCACCATCGTTTAGTTCAGGGGGCTTCTTTTGTTCTTCCGACCTGGACTGTAATTTCAACAGATGCAAGTCTGACAGGTTGGGGAGCTGTTTGGGGGTCTCTGACAGCACAAGGGGTTTGGGAATCTCAGGAGGTGAGATTACCGATCAATATTTTGGAACTCCGTGCAATTTTCAGAGCTCTTCAGTCATGGCCTCTTCTAAAGAGAGAATCGTTCATTTGTTTTCAGACAGACAATGTCACAACTGTGGCATACATCAATCATCAAGGAGGGACTCACAGTCCTCTGGCTATGAAGGAAGTATCTCGAATTCTGGTATGGGCGGAATCCAGCTCCTGTCTAGTTTCTGCGGTTCATATCCCAGGTATAGACAATTGGGAAGCGGATTATCTCAGCCGCCAAACGTTACATCCGGGCGAATGGTCTCTTCACCCAGAGGTATTTCTTCAGATTGTTCAAATGTGGGGACTTCCAGAAATAGATCTGATGGCCTCTCATCTAAACAAGAAACTTCCCAGGTATCTGTCCAGATCCAGGGATCCTCAAGCGGAAGCAGTGGATGCATTGTCACTTCCTTGGAAGTATCATCCTGCCTATATCTTTCCGCCTCTAGTTCTTCTTCCAAGAGTAATCTCCAAGATTCTGATGGAATGCTCCTTTGTTCTGCTGGTAGCTCCAGCATGGCCTCACAGGTTTTGGTATGTGGATCTTGTCCGGATGGCCTCTTGCCAACCGTGGACTCTTCCGTTAAGACCAGACCTTTTGTCGCAAGGTCCTTTTTTCCATCAGGATCTCAAATCCTTAAATTTAAAGGTATGGAGATTGAACACTTGATTCTTAGTCAAAGAGGTTTCTCTGACTCTGTTATTAATACTATGTTACAGGCTCGTAAATCTGTATCTAGGGAGATATATTATAGAGTCTGGAAGACTTATATTTCTTGGTGTCTTTCTCATCATTTTTCCTGGCATTCTTTTAGAATTCCGAGAATTTTACAATTTCTTCAGGATGGTTTGGATAAAGGATTGTCTGCAAGTTCCTTGAAAGGACAAATCTCTGCTCTTTCTGTTCTTTTTCACAGAAAGATTGCTAATCTTCCTGATATTCATTGTTTTGTGCAAGCTTTGGTTCGTATAAAACCTGTCATTAAGTCAATTTCTCCTCCTTGGAGTTTCAATTTGGTTCTGGGGGCTCTTCAAGCTCCTCCGTTTGAACCTATGCATTCGTTGGACATCAAATTACTTTCTTGGAAAGTTTTGTTCCTTTTGGCTATCTCTTCTGCCAGACGAGTTTCTGAATTATCTGCTCTTTCTTGTGAGTCTCCTTTTCTGATTTTTCATCAGGATAAGGCGGTGTTGCGAACTTCTTTTAAATTTTTACCTAAGGTTGTGAATTCTAACAACATTAGTAGAGAAATTGTGGTTCCTTCATTGTGTCCTAATCCTAAGAATTCTAAGGAGAGATCATTGCATTCTTTGGATGTTGTTAGAGCTTTGAAATATTATGTTGAAGCTACTAAGAATTTCTGAAAGACTTCTAGTCTATTTGTTATCTTTTCCGGTTCTAGGAAAGGTCAGAAGGCCTCTGCCATTTCTTTGGCATCTTGGTTGAAATCTTTAATTCATCATGCTTATGTCGAGTCGGGTAAAACTCCGCCTCAAAGGATTACAGCTCATTCTACTAGGTCAGTTTCTACTTCCTGGGCGTTTAGGAATGAAGCTTCGGTTGATCAGATTTGCAAAGCAGCAACTTGGTCTTCTTTGCATACTTTTACTAAATTCTACCATTTTGATGTGTTTTCTTCTTCTGAAGCTGTTTTTGGTAGAAAAGTACTTCAGGCAGCTGTTTCAGTTTGAATCTTCTGCTTATAATTTAAACTTTATTTTGGGTGTGGAATTTTTTTCAGTGGAATTGGCTGTCTTTATTTTATCCCTCCCTCTCTAGTGACTCTTGCGTGGAAAGATCCACATCTTGGGTAGTTATTATCCCATACGTCACTAGCTCATGGACTCTTGCTAATTACATGAAAGAAAACATAATTTATGTAAGAACTTACCTGATAAATTCATTTCTTTCATATTAGCAAGAGTCCATGAGGCCCACCCTTTTTTGTGGTGGTTATGATTTTTTTGTATAAAGCACAATTATTCCAATTCCTTATTTTTTATGCTTTCGCACTTTTTTCTTATCACCCCACTTCTTGGCTATTCGTTAAACTGATTTGTGGGTGTGGTGAGGGGTGTATTTATAGGCATTTTGAGGTTTGGGAAACTTTGCCCCTCCTGGTAGGAATGTATATCCCATACGTCACTAGCTCATGGACTCTTGCTAATATGAAAGAAATGAATTTATCAGGTAAGTTCTTACATAAATTATGTTTTTTCTGTTGAAACCACAACCTGTACTTCAAAATTCCAAAATGCACATTTCTATTTTACTTTTATTATTATGTACTGCATTATTTAGGTATCCTTTGTTGAAGAGCATACCTAAGTGGGATGTGCACATGTGTTTCTTAAGCACCGTATTGCAGCAGCTGTGTTGGCAGTATTGATATCTTGTTCTTTGTGTAAAATTTGTATTGTAAATTATTTCTATTTTTACAATACAGTAGTGAGTAAAGAAGAGATTGTGTATCATTCTAATTGCTTAGTAACTGGTACTGTGCCACAGAATTCTGTGTGTGTGTGTCAGTGAGCAGAGTATGTGTGCTTTATTCTCCAGGTAATCAACACATTTCAGATGAACTAGTGCTTTAGTTTCTCAACCATGGTCCTCAAGTACCCTCAACAGGCCAGGTTTTCATTAAAGCTGAACCAGTGCACAGGTGAAGTAATAAGCTGATCAGTAACACAGTGTTTACTAACTTGCTCTCACCCATCAGCTGATTACTTCTCCTGTGCACTGGTTCAGCTATAATTAAAACCTGCCCTGTTGGGGGTACTTGCTGCCCGCGGTATATGTGTTTCTTCGGCGTATCGTATCTAGTGCCTCACCAGCCTCTAACTTCACCGCACGTCACTGCCTGGATGTGACTTAACAAGCTGCGAGTCCGCCGCTCTGAGGCATACTTACGGAGTTGAATGCTGTGAACCCTTGTCCCAGCTAGATGTATGATAGCTCAATAGCTGTCCACGATAAACTTTCCACAACAAAATAGAACGGCTATATCAAAAACATCCTTTATTTGATAAAAAATGGATAAGGTTACCAACGAGGGCTCAATACAACAAACATGGGTTAAAAACAGTGCAGAGTGACACACATCCCCTCAGATAGGATGCTTTTCGGGTTGCCCCGTATTCACATATAAATGAGGCAGGCACTCTGATCCTAATTATACTATGGTAAATTAGAAAAAACACCTGGTACCAATAAAAATGTCTATCAAGTCTTAATATTGTGCAAAGGAAAAAGCTGTCAGACATAAAATATGCTATTTTAATTGTTACTCTATTACTCATATAAACTTTTACACTAAGAGACTTTCCAAGACTTGGGTCACTTCTAAGCAAAAATATAACTCATTTTGTCTCTATATGTAAGGACAAAATAATAATATATTTTATACTTTACTTCTCAGTAGTGAGATTATACCTGTCAGGATGCCAGGAATCAGACTGAGACGAGAAGTGCAAAAATAATCACACCTTTATTAATAGCAAAAAATAATAAAAAGTCCACAAGTCAAATAACAAGCCAGGAGTCAAAACCAGAGCTGGTAGTCAGACGAGCTGAGTCAGGAGCCAAAGCGAGTAGTCAGACGAGCCAGAATCAGGAACAAGGAGAACAGCAGAGTCAGGAGCAAGCCAGGGATCACGAACCAGGAGGGACATCAAACAGCCAGGTAATACACGGGAGCTCTCACAAACAGGTCTGAGACAACGCAAGGGCAAAGCATACTGAACAAAGGCCCTTTCAATAATAAGTGATGACATCACAATTCTGAGACTGCATCCTGTCTCACATGGATGATGTACACCAGTCTGGCCATAAAAGGAAGTGCAGCAAATGAGCAGCATCACACAGAATGCACCAAAGTCAGCAAGAGAGGTGAGTAAAATGGCTGCCAGCAGCACATGGCAAACAAAGTAGGAAAAAACCCTGACAATACCTGCCTTTAGGCTGAGTGAAAGATATATACACCTATAGTATAGAGGCTGCAGAGGATGACCAAGAGGTCCTGCACTCAACTTATAGATAAATCTATGTAAAACATACCTAGCAAAACATTAAGCCTAGAGTCTAACAATTAATTACACTATTCCTAAACAGGTGCTTAAACATTCAATGCATGATGAGATAAGGGAAACAAATATTATTGAAAAGATATCAATTTTATGTTAGAGTGATAAGTGCATACCACAATGGATTGTATTTTACTTGAATGAAGAAACTTAGAAACTTTATTTAGGTCAAAGGTTTAAGAATTTAAACCCAATTGACTATTTGAAAATATTATAAACCTCTAAGTAATACTATTTTATTTAATTATAGTTAATTGTAGTTAATCAGCCCTAGGTGATTTGTTTCTTGAAATGGAAAATTTAAAAATGAAAGAAGCAAGATTCAAAATAGATAAATGGACTTTAGAACGATATCACCATTTAAATATGATACCAAGAGGGCTCCGTCTTAACAAATATCCAAAATTTGAAGTAACAGAACAAGAATTCATTAAGGAATGGAATAGTGTCCTAGCCGAATGCTCTACTAACTTATTGTTATTGGTCATCAAGTTTAAGGCTGCAGAATTGACAAAAACCAGAGATAAAATCATGAATCTTCAAGTGTCCTTAGATGCATTCACTCATGATCCAGACTATAAAGAGATGGATGAAATTTTACAAAGTACAGAAGAAGACACCAAAAAACAAATTATAGAAGTCAAACACTCTATCTTAGAGATCATGATGACTATTCCAACAACCAAGTGTTTGTGTGTAGAAAGAAAGATAGATTCCAACAAAACAGACAAGGAAATAGGAGAACTAGGAGATGGCACTCTAGATCACGCTCCAAGCAGGGAGATAATACAGATTTAGAAGAAAAAAAATAAAGAACATCATCAATATCATAAGAAAGTGAACTTTTCGGAAACAGAGGCTGAATCAGGAGAAGATGATTCACAAGCATATGGAGATCGGGAGTACAGAGTTTCTAATGAAGAAGAAAATCTAAATGATATTAGATCCAAGAATGACTATAATGTGGCTAATAATAGGCCCTCTATTTTGAAATTGTACAAAAATGATGCGAACAAAATTAACAACTATGAAAACAAACAGCATTCCCAAACTAACAGAGGCAGGGGATATGCTAAAAGCTTACCTGCTAGGGGTAAAGGTAGAGGTAGCCATAATAAAGTTATCAAGATTGATCCAGCTAAAAAGTATTCTAACATAAGTGATAGAACAGAAAGTACTAAGAAATCATTAGCAACAGGTGGGGGTCCTGAAGATAGAGAAAGTAATGAAAGTATGGAACAGGTTTTTTACCTCCCCAAGAAAGACCCAAAGGGGGGGGGGATTAGGAAGAGGCTTAGTAGGCAGAAATTGTTATCAATTAAGAACCCACAGGAATTGAATAAAGAGAGATATGTTAACTTACAAGACAGGGTGATTGAGATAGTGGGTAATGTCATTAATGTTTCAGGTATTGAACTAATGGAAGATCAATATGTAGTATTGAACTTAGGTTTAGGATTTCCAAATTCTTGCAAATTTAATTTGTTTAATACCTTAATTGATCTTAATGGTTTTGTCAGGAATTTAACATTAAAGAGACAATTCTCAGATATTCCCACCAACATTGTACCCATCACTGAACATAGTAACATGCCCACTGATTTTGTATTAAATTTCAATGATATTGCAGTGTTAGGGATCTTGAAGATCTCATGGCTTCTGATAAGAGTGATCACTCTGTGGAGCAAAGTCCAGTAGATCAGCCTCTGACGCAAACAATGCTAGTTAAATCGCAATTGTATCCTATTCAGAGCAGAGGGGATGTACTAGAAATGTTCCACAGAAGTGTGGAATAAGAGCTAACACTATTGCACTAAAAACAGAGAACATATAAAAACAATCTTACTGAAACATGAAGAAAAGCTGTGGAACAACTTAAATGCAATGAACAAATTGTAATTAGAAAATCTGACAAGGGGGGCACTACTGTCATACTCAAAAAAGAGGATTACATTTTAGAAGCCTTACGTCAACTTAATGACAGGAACACCTATATAAAAATACAGGGTAACCCAAAAAATCAGATTCAAGAACAAATATGGTCCCTAGTTGATGAGGGGGTTGAAAAAGGTTATATAGATAGAAAGACGGCAGATTTTCTATGTGTCCCCCATCCAAAAACTCCAGCTTTTCATATGTTTCCTAAGGTCCACAAATCCCTTGATGATATCAAGGGCAGACCTATTGTTTCTGGAATAGGTTCAGCACTTGAGCCTCTTTCGGAATGGGTAGAAAGTGTTCTGCAACCAATGGTGGTCCAGTTGTGGAGTTACCTCAGGGATACCAAACACCTTTTGAATCTACTTTCTGATTTTAAGTGGGAGGATACCCATAACTGGATAACCATTGACGTTGTCTCTCTTTATTCTTCCATTCCTTATGTTTGGGGATTGGAAGCTATCAAATATTTTCTAACAGCAACCACCTTTGACTCACATCAAGTGGAATACTTTGTAGAAATTGTACGTTATTTACTTGAACACAATTATTATTTTGAATTTGAGGCCTCATTCTATCTCCAGAGATGTGGGACAGCCATGGGCGCAAAATTTGCGCCATCCTACGACAATTTGTTTCTAGGCTGGTGGGAGGCGTCCCACATCTTTGGAGATAGAAATCGATTCCGCACATCAATATCTCTTTATTTGAGATTTATTGATGATTTGATCATGGTGTGGAGTGGTACCCAAGAAGAAGCCTTTCTATTTTTAGACTATTTGAACTCTAATGAAATAGGTATTAAGTTCACTATGGAGTTTCATAATATAACAATCAACTATTTAGATGTAACCTTGTTTGTCAATACTGTGAGTAATAAAATTGAAATTTGAACATATCGTAAACCAATAGCTAAGAATAATCTCCTTCATTGTTCAAGCAGCCATCCAAAGAATATTGCCAGAGCAATTGCCAAAGGGCAATTTATCAGGATGAAGCGTAATTGTTCCAAAGAGGATTAGTACCTTGAAGAATGTGAGAGATTAAGTTGTGATTTATTACAGAGAGGATACAAACCGCGAACCATTTTACAAGCATGTAAAGAGGTAGAGGGTATTCTTAGACAGGATCTTTTAAGAGAGAAAAAGAGTATATCACATAGTAATAGAAATGGCAATAGTCAGATCACATTTGTTACAAGTTACAGTGATCAATATGCTGATATCTGTAAAATCATTAAGAAGCATATGCCAATTCTATTAGCAGACACTAAACTAAAAGAGATAGCAGATCAGGGTTGTAGGCTTTCTTACAGAAGAAGTACCGCTCTAGGTAACATTCTTTTACCCACTGTGCTCCCTAAACATAATAGTGGCAGTAGTTGGTTGAGACATAAAGGTACATTTAAATGTGGTAGCCCGCGACTATATTATGGTTAGTACCCACTTTGACTCATATAGATCAGGCAAACAATTTGAAACTTATCAATGTGCTACATTATTTATCTTATCTCTTGTGTTGAATGCAAACTGCAATATGTAGGCCTCACCACCAGGGAGGTGAGGTCTCGCATTTGTGAACACTTAAGCAACATTAATTGCAAAAAAGAATGCTCAGCTTTAGCAACACATTTTATGCATAAACATGGGCAATCAGTTGATACATTTAGATGGCAAGCTATCAAACTTGTTAAAAATCCCCAGAGGGGAGGAGACAGAGAAAAAGAATTATACCGTAGGGAGGCCTTCTGGATATTTAAATTGGAGACAAGATATCCAGGGGGCTTTAATTCAATGTATGATATTATGAACCATTGGGAACGATAATTAATGGCCTCATGTTATTATACATATTAATTTAGCCCTACTGATGGATTAATATTATGATGATAATAAACCAATAGGTATATCATCATATATACTCTACTCTAGTTTAACTACAATTAACTATAATTAAATAAAATAGTATTACTTGGAGGTTTATAATATTTTCAAATAGTCAACTGGGTTTAAACTCTTATACCTATGACCTAAATAAAGTTTCTAAGTTTCCTTCATTCGAGTAAAATACAATCCCTTGTGGTATGCATTTATCACTCTAACATAAAATTTATATCTTTTCAATAATATTTGTTTCCCTTATCTCATCATATTCTCCAAAAAGTATTACATAAACATTGGGGGATATTAAAAGCGGACCCAGTCCTGAGAGGGGTAATAGAAGACAACCCAAATATACTCTTTAAGAAAAATAAGAACTTGAAGAATATCTTAGCCCCATCCAAATTAAGGGGCCCAGAAATGGGGATAAATATCAAGCCAGGAACCTTGCAAAATTGGGTGTCTAAAAAACCAGGGACATTTAGATGTGGCAGGAAAAACTGCTGCATGTGTCCCATTATCTGTAATAGGGATTATATGGATAATTGGAATCACACCAAATCAATACCAATAAACTCAAGGGGTACCTGTCAATCCACATTTGTAATTTACGGGCTCACATGTAAATGTGGGAGGATCTATGTGGGAAGGACCAAACGGAAAATTAAGAGAAGATGTTACGAACACATTCATAATATTGAGATAGGGTTAAAAACACACAGTGTGTCTGAACACTTTAAATACCACCATAAGCAAGATCCCTCTAGCCTACGAATTAGTATTCTAGAAGTAGTGCCATCAGGGTCAAATCCACATCAGAGACTTATAACTTTGAGAAAGAAGGAGACAAAATGGATACAACAATTAGAAAGTCTGGCCCCTAAAGGGTTGAACATTGACCTCGATCTGCAGGCTTTCATGCTCTGAAGTGCAGTCTCATACTAGAAACTGGGAATGGTTTCACAATCACAGATAGAGTAAGGATAGACATCTGTAGTTAGAATGATAGCAGGAATAGGGAATATGAAGGGCACCCAGTCTAAAAACAAGCCATTCCAAAATGGCAGCATCCTTTAAATATGAAATATAATAGATTTTTAAAAGCCTATGTACACCAATGAATAAATTTATGAATGTACTAGTTTATCAATATATATATGAATGTATTTAGGAGTACATAGTTTTTTTTTTTTTTTTTTAAGTATTTTTTTAAGTATTTTAAGTTAGAATTTATTTAGGAAGCGGTTTGGTTATGTGATGATTTTTTACAATGTATATTTAAGTTGAATGAATAAATGGATGTTAATTAATGAAATGTATACCGAATGTATCAAGCCGTTTTAAATTTGCAATTTTGTATCTTTCTTACGGCACACCAATCTGTATTTGGTCAGAGGTGGGTGTGACAAAGTTGGACATATGATTGGCCTACAAGATAGGAATAGGGAGGAGTTATCAACATTTAAACTATGGACCCCCGCGAAAAACTTCATACCTTGTCTGCAAGTCTTGAGAAAGTTCGCATAGGTCGGACGAAACGCGTAGAAAGGCACAAGGCAGTAGTCACTAAAGAACTAAGGGAACAAAAAGCTTGTCTGTGGGACGATCAATAACGGACTGTGTATACCGGAGAAAGCTCGATCACAAGGAAGGTATAAAAGCCACAGCTGAACCGGGACAGGATAATCCTAAATGATCTACCACTTTGAAGCGCCTGTTTTTATCTAAGCTCTTGTAAGTGCAATATGTGTGTATGCGCAATTTGGAAGCATTAAAACTTTTACCTTGAGTCGTGGCTGCGCTCGTTTTTCTTTTTGTCTCTATAGTGATTCCGTAGTCTGACACACTCCTTAGTGGTCAGTGAATTGTGCAGCAGCGCCACGCTCAAAACATAACGGAGGAGACCGGGATCAAGAAAGGATCAAAAGAATTCTAAGAAAACGTTTTACCATACTCCGGGAGGCATAAAGGTACATGTAATCGGTATTGTCATACCTTGCAATATTTAGTGTGTACATTATTTAAGACTTGAAACGAAGTATTTATCGGTGTGACATTCTCATTTTAGGCATATGTAAATTTTAATCAGTGTTTTTTATATTCAATTTAAAAAGCTTTTATAAATAAAGTCATTTGACTATTAAGATAATTTAGGTTACACTGAAGTAAATTGAAATATAAAGGTTAGGGTAAGCGCTGTATTTTTAAGAATTAGTGCTTATCTCATCATGCATTGAATGTTTAAGCACCTGTTTAGGAATAGTGTAATTAATTGCTAGACTCTAGGCTTAATCTTTTTCTAGGTATGTTTTACATAGATTTATCTATAAGTTGAGTGCAGGACCTCTTGGTCATCCTCTGCAGCCTCTATACTATAGGGGTATATATATTTCACTCAGCCTAAAGGCAAGTGTAGGTATAATCTCGCTATTGAGAAGTAAAGTATAAAATATATTATTATTTTGTCCTTACATATAGAGACAAAATGAGTTATATTGTTGCTTAGAAGTGACCCAAGTGTTGGAAAGTCTCTTAGTGTAAAAGTTTATACGAGTAATAGAGTAACAATTAAAATAGCATATTTTATGTCTGACAGCTTTTTCATTTGCACAAGATTAAGACTTTCAGTTTGATAGACATTTTTATTGGTACCAGGTGTTTTTTATATGTGAATACGGGGCAACCCGAAACGCGTCTTATCTGAGGGGATGTGTGTCACTCTGCACTGTTTTTAACCCGTGTTTGTTGTATTGAGCCCTCATTGGTAACCTTATCCATTTTTTATCAAATAAAGGATGTTTTTGATATAGCCGTTCTACCACTCTCTTTTGTTGTGGAAAAGGTACATTGTATAGTCTTGCACAATGTAAGTGTAGTAATGTACAATGTATAGTCTTGCACAGTGTAAGTGTATTAATGTACAATGTATAGTCTTGCACAATATAAGTGTAGTAATGTTGTATAGTCTTGCACAATGTAAGTGTAGTAATTTACATTGTATAGTCTTGCACAATGTAAGTGTAGTAATGTACATTGTATAGTCTTGCACAATGTAAGTCTAGTAATGTACAATGTATAATCTTGCACAATGTATCATAGAAACATAGAATTTGACGGTAGATAAGAGACAAAAAGGCCCATCAAGTCCACCCATATTACATGTTACTTTTTCCTTAGTATAGCCTTATGCATGTCCCAGACATTTTTTAATTCCTTTACAGTCTTTGGGACCTATTTATCAAAGCGTCAACTATGTTGCATACGCCGGCATCAATACGCTCGCCAAACCTCGCTGCCGCGGACCTAAATACAATCTCCTTATTTATCCAAAAACCCTTTAAAAACACGCGCGTCAAGTACGATGCGAAGAGCATCGGACTGGTGTTAACAGTCATCAATGTCGCGGTTATTCGGGTTTTTCCCAACTTTATTTATACCATTTCATTACTGTCCATGAACAAGCGCATTTCTCTGAAGCTAATCTTTTATTTTTTAACTGTTAATGTCCAAGAAATAGCTACATTTATACCTCAACAAACAATATCTCATAGAAAGTTATTTTTATATTTATTTGTGATATGCTACCTTAACATAAATTAATGTGTATTTGTATTTCTAGAAGTCATTTTTTATTTATTTTTTTAAATTATTATTTATGCTAGAATTTGTACATATATCCTTGCACATACATATATATATTTGTGTGTGTTATGTCGGAAATCTTTTGCAAACATATTTGCATGTTCCTAAGTTCCTTTTTTTGTTCTAAACAATGTTGTCTGTCATATCTCTGTGTTTATTTATACCAC
Organism: Bombina bombina; assembly: GCF_027579735.1. NCBI lineage: Eukaryota > Metazoa > Chordata > Amphibia > Anura > Bombinatoridae > Bombina > Bombina bombina. The sequence continues at coordinate 851,243,573 of NC_069502.1, forward strand.
TATATGTATATATTGTAAATGTATTATTATTCTGAGCAGGAATAATTGTGAATATAACGTAATCAGAGTATCATATGTATTTATTTGCAATCAATGGATATTTTAAAGGGATAGGAAAGTAAATATTTAAGTTGCATGATTCTGATAGAGCATGTCATTTTAAAACATCTTAAAATTCACTTCTATTTTCAAATGTGCTTTGTTCTCTTGGTATCCCTTGTTGGAAAAGAATATGCACATATCCTACACTAGTGGGAGCTAGCTGCTAATTGGTACCTTCGCACACTTGTCTCTTGTGATTGGCTAAATAGATGTGTTCAGGTAGCTGCCAGTAGTGCAATGCTGTTCCTTCAGCAAAGGATAACAAGAGAATGAAACAAATTTGATAATAGAAGTAAATTTGAAAGTTGTTTAAAATTGTATGTTTTATCCAAATCATGAAATAATATTTTGGGGTTTCCTGTCCCTTTAAGAGCTGGGCCAGGTTTCTTTCTGCACCTGTCTAACACCACCTGATTGCAATCTATTTTTAAAAACCACCCCTACACAGGTGTTATACTATGGGCTGGCATATAAGATGACTTTTCTTGCTGAAAAAGAAATTCAAGAGAAGGAAGAAATACACTGACAATAGTATGACAGTAAAGAGGTGAATTAATTTCTGCTGTATCTAATTCATGACAGTTTAAAGTTAGGTGGGCTATCCCGTAAGATTCTATTGATTCAAACATTAATTCGAATTTTAAAATCCTTGTCTAAAATATTACACTAAGAGGCCTATTTAACAAATGTCTTGCAGACCTGATCCGACAGTGCGGATCAGGTCCGCAAGACATCGCTGAATGCTGATAGCAATACGCTCTCCATATTCAGCATTGCACCAGCTGCTCTTGTGAACTGCTGGTGCAATGCCACCCCCTGCATACTCGCGGCCAATCAGCCACCAGCAGCGGGTGTCAATTAACCAGATCGGGTTCAATTGTGGCGATTCCTGTCCGCCTGCTCAGAGACAGGGTTATGGAGCAACGGTCTTTGTGACCGCTTCTCCATAACTTGTTTTTCTGACAAGTCTGCAGGCTCTCCAGAAACACAGGGCTCCATAGGGAGCTTGATAGATTGGCCCCTGTGTGTCCTAATGTCAGCATCAATGTTTATCTTTCATTCTAATTTCACACATACTGTACATACTTTCAAAGTATAATACACAATGTAACAAATGGCACTCACAAGTTCTGATGAGTGATCAATGACACAAGTATCAAACAATTTGATTCGTTAGTGATAGTTTATAATGTATATTTGAATCAGATTGGCAGATGTCATAAATCATGTGATTATACATATTTCAATCAAAAGTGGTGGAAAAAATTCACTAGTGTGTGGGTTGTTTAGGAGTTTGCGTCATAAATGGTGCGAAAAGTGTTGAGTCAAATATGGCGCGAAGTGGAGAGTAGGACTTGTATTACATGGCTTAAACATGGTGCACATAGATTTTTCCCAAAAATAAAAAGGAAGTTAGCTATATTATGTTGTGTATTTATTTCATTTTTATCTCTATATCTATTAGTGCAACAAGTTTGGGGCAAAACTTTGCACCATATTTGTATAAATATCGTCCCCTTGCTTTGTAATGAGAGACAAATTTGTAGCATAATCCATAAGTATTAATGTATTTTTCATTTTTATCCTTTTTGCCAATCTTGACGCTTTGATAACTACAGCGGATCAATCTCATGACAATTACGACGCGGAATTCAATCGTATTTTCAGTGGACACTTTGATAAATAGGCCCCTTTGTGTTTACCACCTCAAATGGAAGTTTATCCCATGAATCCACCACCTTTTCTGTAAAAAAAATGGTTCCTCAAATTTCTCCTTTACCTGCTACCCTCTAACTTTAGATTGTGACCCCTTGTTTTGGCATTTCTTTTTTTGTGAAAAATGCTTTCAGCTTCTATTTTATTAAGTCCTTTCATATATTTGAAGGTTTCTATCATGTCACCTCTTTCCCTTCTATCCTCTTCTATACATATTTAGATCATAGAGTCTTTCTTTGTACGTTTGTTTTTTTAGACCATGTACCATTTTAGTAGCCCTCCTTTGGACAGCTTCTAGTTTATTTATATCTTTCTGAAGATATGGTCTCCAGAACTGTACACAGTAAGTAATGTACATTGTATAGTCTTGCACAGTGTAAGTGTAGTAATGTACGTTGTATAGTCTTGCACAATGTAAGTATAGTAATGTACAATATATAGTCTTGCACAGTGTAAGTGTAGTAATGTACAATGTATAGTCTTGCAAATTGTAAGTGTAGTAATGTACGTCTTGCACAATGTAAGTGTAGTAATGTACATTGTATAGTCTTGCACAGTGTAAGTGTAGTAATGTACATTGAATAGTCTTGTACCATGTAAGTTAGGGCTGGGCGATATGGGGGGGGGGAATCGCTTTTTTTTTTTATAAACTCGATTGCGATTTAATCGCGATTTTATTAAAAATTAGTATAACACCTTCATTTTTCAATAATAACGTTTATTTAACACTACAGAATCTTAATGCACATGTTTCTCAATGTCCAATACACTCTTGGAGCATAAAAATTAACACTTATAATTAGAGGAAATATATAAAAATAAGAAAAACTTGTTGTGCATTGCACCACTGTGTACTACTACTGATGAGTGATGATCTATCATCTGGGAATCTACACTTGACTCAACTAAATTATATATTAAATAAATATAATATTACATTTATCATCTATCTAGTAAGTAACTCTATATATCATTCATCCTCTATAATCTATCTACTAGATAGATGATAGAGATAGAGCAGTACGTAGTAGATATTATTTATATATATTTTGGTTACATCATGTGGAATCCTATATAATTAAAGGCCAGGTATGTTTGTCAGATGCAGTCATGGAGGACAAACATACCTGGCCTTGAGCAGCAGAGGAGTGCGCACTGCGGAAGCTGTCTGGTGGGGGCGTGGCCGGGCGTGCCGTGATGGTTGCGTGACCGGCGGGCCTGGCGAGGGGATGTGGCCTCGTGGGAGCGCGCGCGGAGGGGCATGGCCAACGGGAGAGAGGTGGGAGAGACCAAAAGAGGTGGGAGAGACCAAAAGAGAGGAGGGAAAGCGAGCAAAAGAGGGGGGAAGAGAGAGAGTGCGAGCAAAAGAGGGGAGAGTGAGAAAAAGAGAGGAGGGAGAGAGAGAGAGCAAAAGAGGGGGAGAGAGAGCGCAAAAGAGGGGGAGAGAGAGAGCACAAAAGAGGGGGAGAGAGAGCTCAAAAGAGGGGGGGAGAGAGCGCAAAAGAGAGGGAAAGAGAGAGCTCAAAAGAGAGGAGGAATGAGAGAGCGCAAAAGAGAGGGAGAGAGAGAGCTCAAAAGAGAGGGGGGAATGAGAGAGCGCAAAAGAGGGGGAGAGAGAGCGCAAAAGAGAAGGGGGGAGATAGCGCTAAAGAGAAGGGGGAGAGAGAGTGCAAAAGAGAGGGGGAAAGAGTGCAAAAGAGAGGGGGAAAGAGTGCAAAAGAGAGGGGGAGAGAGAGCAAAAGAGAGGGGGAGAGAGAGCAAAAGAGAGGGGGGAGAGAGAGAGCACAAAAGAGGGGGGAGAGAGAGCAAAAAAGAGGAGAGAGAGAGCAAAATAGGGGAGAGAGAGAGAGCAAAAGAGGGGTGAGTGAGCAGAAGAGGGGGGAAGAGAGAGCAAGAGAGGGGGAGAAAGCAAAAGAGGGAGAGAGAGAGAGCACAAGAGGGGAGAGAGCAAAAGAGAGGGGAGAGAGAGCGCAAAATAGGGCGGGAGAGAGAGAGCTCAAAAGAGGGAGGAGAGAGAGCGCAAAATAGTGGGGGGAGAGAGAGGGAGTAAGGGTTGGAACCGCGGTACTTAAAAAATTGGCCTGTGTACACAGGCTTTAGGACTAGTATATTATATATTACAATTCACTTAACAATACATCCTACAAGCAACCCTTAACCCTTTGAGTGCTAATGACGGCTCTGAGCCGTCACAGAGTTTCTCACTCTGGTGCTAATGACGGCTCAGAGCCGTCAGTAGCACTCTCCCACCTTGAGGGAGATCTGGGGGCTCCTTGCTGCTCCTACCCCGGCGATCGTGCCTGTAGAGTGACAGGCATCGCGGGGGCTTCACGTGATGAGCGGTGACGTCACGCGCAATTACGTGATGACGTCACCGCGCAACTTTATACTTAACAATGTTAAGGATAATCGCCTATCCTTTCCAACAGTGTAAGTCTTGGGGGCCTGTAAAAAAAAAAAAAAAAAAGTTTTCAAAAATTTCAAAAATAATATTTTTTTATTTTTTTTTAGCAGCCAAAGGGTTAATGAACATTTATAAATAAAATATATTGTATTATTGTAATATGTAATTAAACTCAATGTTAAGCGTCACAGATGTTAAAAAAAGTAGGGCACTTCAAAGTTTTTTTTTACAATATTAACTTTATTGCTCACAACTTTGAGCTGTCCCACCGCCACACCACCGATTGACCACCGCCACACCACTCCCAGATGGCTTCTAGATGACTCCCACACACTCTTCAATCTCTTCCAAAATGGCGGTTTTGCGTGCATTCTCAGGTCCACCCATGGCCGCACACTGGTCTGCCTCTCATCCTCCCTCTCCGCCTCAGTTTTCATGACGATCTGAAGATTTAATTTATTTTTAAAAATTGCGTACTCTCGCGGTTTTAAAACCGCGGCGATTAATCGTGGTTTAAAACCGAATCCGCAATTAATCGTGCAGCCCTTATGTAAGTGCAGTAATGTACATTGTATAGTCTTGCACAGTGTAAGTATAGTAATGTACAATGTATAGTCTTGCACAGTGTAAGTGTAGTAATGTACATAGTATAGTCTTGCTCAGTGTAAATGTAGTGATGTACATTGTATAGTCTTGCACAGTGTAAGTGTAGTAATGTACATTGTATAGTCTTGCTCAGTGTAAATGTAGTGATGTACAATGTATAGTCTTGCACAATATAAGTGTAGTAATGTACAATGTATAGTCTTGCACACTGTAAGTGTAGTAATGTACAATGTATAGTCTTGCACAGTGTAAGTGTAGTAATGTACATTGTATAGTCTTGCACAATATAAGTGTAGTAATGTACATTGTATAGTCTTGCACAATGTAAGTGTAGCAATGTACATTGTATGGTCTTGCACAATGTAAGTGTAGTAATGTACAATGTATAGTCTTGCACAGTGTAAGTGTAGTCATGTACAAAGTATAGTCTTGCTCAGTGTAAATGTAGTGATGTACATTGTATAGTCTTGCACAGTGTAAATGTAGTGATGTACATTGTATGGTCTTGCACAATGTAAGTGTAGTAATGTAAAATGTATGGTCTTGCACAATGTAAGTGTAGTAATGTACAATGTATAGTCTTGCACAGTGTAAGTGTAGTAATGTACATTGTATAGTCTCGCACAATGTAAGTGTAGTAATGTACAATGTATAGTCTTGCACACTGTAAGTGTAGTAATGTACAATGTATAGTCTTGCACAGTGTAAGTGTAGTAATGTACATTGTATAGTCTTGCACAATATAAGTGTAGTAATGTACATTGTATAGTCTTGCACAATGTAAGTGTAGCAATGTACATTGTATGGTCTTGCACAATGTAAGTGTAGTAATGTACAATGTATAGTCTTGCACAGTGTAAGTGTAGTCATGTACAAAGTATAGTCTTGCTCAGTGTAAATGTAGTGATGTACATTGTATAGTCTTGCACAGTGTAAGTGTAGTAATGTACATTGTATAGTCTTGCTCAGTGTAAATGTAGTGATGTACATTGTATGGTCTTGCACAATGTAAGTGTAGTAATGTAAAATGTATGGTCTTGCACAATGTAAGTGTAGTAATGTACAATGTATAGTCTTGCACAGTGTAAGTGTAGTAATGTACATTGTATAGTCTCGCACAATGTAAGTGTAGTAATGTACAATGTATAGTCTTGCACAATGTAAGTGTAGTAATGTACATAGTATAGTCTTGCTCAGTGTAAATGTAGTGATGTACATTGTATAGTCTTGCACAGTGTAAGTGTAGTAATGTACATAGTATAGTCTTGCTCAGTGTAAATGTAGTAATGTACATTGTATGGTCTTGCACAATGTAAGTTTTTATTGTATTGTACCCATATTATTGTAATGTACTTTTGTATAGCGCTGTGTAAAATGTTGGCAATTTATAAATACTCAATATTATTAATAATAATATTAATAACATTCCGGATCTGTTTATACAAAGGGTAGTGTTTATTATCACTTCAAAGAGGTCAAAATGTAAATGAGCATTTACATTTTAAATAGTACTGGTGCACGAGCTCACACAAACAGCATATGTGCGTATGCCACTGGTAAACAGTTATAACTTTTACTAGAAGGATTTTTGCTTGTAGAAGAATATTTAAAAATGCTTCTATTTAAAACTGAAATGCTCCTATGCACAATTAAGATCTTCTATCCCTTTAATGCTCAAAATGATACCTACGATACGTATCTACATAACTGTGAGGGTGATAATTGTACTGAGCCCTAAGGCTGGCTTTAGGCCTATCCTATTACTTTAATTTACCAGCACTGCTTAGCTTTACCACTTCTGCTGGGCAGATATTTAATAGACAGCACCCAGTATTGCCTGTGATGTGGTGTAGTGAATAATGTGATACTGTAAGGGCAGACCATGGTGTAGTTCAGTACTACAGTAACATATATTCCCTTCCTTGCGCTCTCTAAACAAATAATTTAATAAACAGTTATTCTACTTACACTCTCAGCCTCCATAGTCCTATTAAGGATAAATCACACAAGAAAAGATACAATTATTTTTGCTTTAGAGCAGAGATCTAATGCTTTCACCTACACCTCCAACAGCACTAGTGAAGACTCTTACCTAAAGCACAGTAATAATGTAACATACTGTGACATCATAAGGTGACGGAATACTGCACCATCAGTAGCTTCTACACTAACTTGTTACCATGAATATCAGATAAACAGATAACATTTAGCATTACTGTATATGATTTGTATCATGTCTATTAACTCTTTGGGGCATATATCAAGCTCCATATGGAGAGAGTATGGTAAAGAGAGAGGGAGTAGTAGAGCAGGGGAGAGAGATAGAGGGTAAATAGGGTGGGAGAGAGGGAGGAAGAGAGAAAGAGGGAGGAAGAGAGAAAGAGAGAGGGGGAAAGAGAGAAGGGGAGAGAAATGGGGGGAGTGAGAGAAAGAGGGACAGAGAGAGGGGGTGAAAGAGAAGGGGGGGTAGAGGGGGGAGATAGAGAGGAGAAAAGAGAGAGAGGGGAAGAGAAAGACAGGGGAAGAGAGAGAGAGAGGGGGAAGAGAGACGGGAAGAGAGAGAGAGGGGGAAGAGATAGAGGGGGGGAGAGAGAGAGAAAGAGAGGGGGGAGAGAGAGAGGGGGAGAGAGAGAGATAGAAAGAGAGGGGAGAAGGAAAGGATAAGAGAGAGAGTGAGGGGAAGAGAGAGATAGAGGGGGGAGAGAGAGAGTGGGGAAGAGATATATGGAGTAAAGAGGGAGGAAGAGAGAGAGAGAGGAGGGGAGGGAGAGAGAGTGGGGGGGACAAATAAAAAAACAACAAACAGATACTACCCCCAAACAGCATGGCTTTAATTCTGTAGCCAGTTTACAGTAAACTCTTTCCTCACAAAAAGGGCAATAAAAAAAATATATTTTTACTATTTACCAACAACATAGCATCGTAGTAAAACTCTTCCCTTTCCACATGGCTCACCATGCTCAGCCCACACTGTAGGCTCCAGGCAAACTTTTAAAAATACAAGGACTCAGAATGGTACATTGTGTTCCCAGACTAGAGCTTTTTTTATTTAGGATGCATATCCAGACTCAGGCATTATCATTTTCTACTCAATGGCCCCTATTTTCCAAAGGTCTTGCGGACCTGATCCGACAGTGCGGATCAGGTCCGCAAGACCTCGCTAAATGCGGAGAGCAATACGCTCTCCGCATTTAACATTGCACCAGCAGCTCACAAGAGCTGCTGGTGCAACGCCGCCCCCTGCAGACTCAAGGCCAATAGGCTGCCAGCAGGGAGCTGTCAATCAAACCGATCGTACTCGATTGGGTTGATTTCCAGCGGACAGCGTTATGGAGCAGCAGTCTTTAGACCGCTGCTTTATAACTTGTGTTTCTGGTGAGTCTGAAGACTCGCCAGAAACACGGGCCCACAAGCTCCTTACGGAGCTTGATAAATGGGCCCCTAAGTGTTCCCATACTAGCAAAAATGAATAGCAAATGATAATGCCTGTGTCCGGATGTGCATCCTAAATAAAAATACACTTCACACACTCTTAAACAGTCCTGGATGAGACAAGAGCCTACTAAACGCTTTAACTGTTAAACTAAATTAAAATTAGCCACCACGAAAAAAATAGACTTTTCTCAATGCCCAGAAACTTCTCAGCTGCTGCTGTCTCCCTTCCTTGCTGCCATCCTTGCTTTAACTGTGCGAGCGTGCTTCCTATTAAAGGTAAAAGGCGCGCTATGTTTATATACTGCCGCCTGTGATGCTCTGTAATTTTTGCATGGGCCTGCCGCGCTCTCTTTACAAGCCAGAAAGAACAATGAGCGATGTTTACAGAGTTATGGCTCGCGTGCCAACAGACTGGCTTCTGTGTGCCAGCTGTGGCACGCATGCCATAGGCTCTCCATCACTGGTATAGATACTTATATGACTATACAGTGCAGCACAGTCACTATGTGTGTATAGATATTACATCATTATACAGCACAGCATATTCATCACTGGTATAGAAACTCATATGACTATACAGTGCAGCACATTCACTATGTGTGTATAGATATTACATCATTATACAGCACAGCATATTCATCAGTGTATAGATACTTATATCACTATACAGTGCAGCACAGTCACTTTGTATAGATATTACATCATTATACACTGCAGCATATTCATCAGTGTATAGATACTTATATCACTATACAGTGCAGCACAGTCACTATGTGTGTATAGATATTACATCATTATACACTACAGCATATTCATTAGTGTATAGATACTCATATCACATTAGCAACACATTCACTGTCTGTGTACAGGTTGTGGGTGGAGCTGCCAACCCATTGACAATCCTGCAGTATCTGGGACAGTTAGGAACTCTATTATAGGAAAGGTAGAGAAATATGTATGAAAAACATAATTTATGTAAGAACTTACCTGATAAATTAATTTCTTTCATAGTGGCAAGAGTCCATGAGCTAGTGACGTATGGGATATACATTCCTACCAGGAGGAGGCAAAGTTTCCCAAACCTCAAAATGCCTATAAATACACCTTCTATCTCACACATACCTTAGTTTAATGTGTAGCCAAGAAGTGAGGTGTAAAGGAAGGAGTAAAAAGCATATAAAAAAGGAACTGGAAAAAATAAAGTGCTTTATACAAAAAATCATAACCACCAAAATTAGGGTGGGTCTCATGGACCCTTGTCACTATGAAAGAAAGAAATTTATCAGGTAAGTTCTTGGATAAATTATGTTTTCTTTCATGTAAGTGGCAAGAGTCCATGAGCTAGTGCAAATCCACAAGTCACTAGAGAGTGAGGGATAAAATAACAACAGCTATTTAAATTAAATCCAAAAATATAATTAAGTTTTCTTAAAATTTTTAAAAAAAATTAAATTCAAAGGCACTAGAATCAAAAAGAGTCAACTGCCTGAATAACCTTCTACCAAAGGCTGCTTCAGAAGAAGCAAGCACATCAAAATGGTAAAATTTACCATGCAAAGAAGTATGCAAAGAAGACCAAGTTGCATTCTTGAAAACCCAAGAAAAGGCAACTAATCTAGTAGAATGAGCTGTAATTCTTTGAGGCGAGACTGCCCAACCTCCAAATAAGCTTTGTGATTTAAAAGTTTCAACCAAGATGCCAGAGAAATGACAGAGGCTTTCTGACCTTTCCTGGAGCCAGAAAAAAAAATAACAAATAGACTAGAAGTCTTTCTGAAATTTTTAGTAGCCTCAACATAATATTTCAAAGCTCTTACTACATCCAAAGAATGTAAAGATCTTTCAAGAGTATTCTTAGGATTAGGACACAAAGAGGGAACAACAATTTCCCTATTGAAGTTGTGAGAATTCACAGCTTTAGGCAAAAATTTAAATGAAATCCGCAAAACAGCTTTATCTTGATGGAAAATAAGATAAGGAGACGCACAAGAGAGAGCAGACAATTCAGAAACTCTTCTAGCAGAAGAGATAGCCAAAATAAATAACACTTTCCAACAAAGTAATTTAATATCTAGTAAATGTATAGGCTCAAAAGGAGAAGCCTGTTAAATCTTCAATACCAAATTGAGGAGGAGAAAATAGATTTAATAACAGGTTTGATATGAATCAAAGCCTAAACAAAACAGTGAACATCAGGAAGTTTAGCTATCTTTCTATTAAATAAGACAGAAAGAGCAGACATGTGTCTATTTCTGCTGAGAAATTAAATCCAAATAATAATTACGTTTTTTTTTTTTTTTAAAAATTGAAAAAACTCAAAACATATGCAATAGAATCAAACTGAGACAGCTGCCTGAAGAACTTTTCTACCAAAGACTGCTTCAGAAGAAGCAAATACATTGCAATGGTAAAATTTTGTAAATGTATGCAAAGAAGACCAAGTTGCTGCTTTGCAAATCTGATCAACTGAAGCTTCATTCTTGAAAACCCAAGAAGTGGCAACTGATCTAGTAGAATAAGCTGTAATTCTCTGAGGCGGAGGCTGCCCCACCTCCAAATCAGCTTTGTGAATCAAAAGTTTCAACCAAGTTTCCAAAGAAATGGCAGAGGCTTTCTGACATTTCCTGGAACCAGAGAAAATAACAAATAGACCAGAAGTCTTTCTGAAATCCTTAGTAGCCTCAACATAGTATTTCAAAGCTCTTACCACATCCAAAAAATGTAGAGATCTTTCAAGAAAATTTTTAGGATTAGGACACAAGGAAGGAACAACAATTTCCCTATTAATGTTGTTAGAATTCACAACTTTAGACAGAAATTTAAACAAAGTCCGCAAAACAGCTTTATCTTGATTGAAAAACATAAATTATGATTACCTGATAATTTCATTTCCATCTGTGGGAGGAGAGTCCACTGCTTCATTCATTACTTGTGATAATTAAGAACCTGGCCACCAGGAGAAGGCAAAGACACCCAAGCCAAAGGCTTAAATACCTCCCCCACTCTCCTCATCCCCCAGCCATTCTGCCAAGGGAACAAGGAAAAATAGGAGAAATAGGGTATAAATGGTGCCAGAAGATAAAATTAAAGTTAGGTCCACCCACCAGAGAAACGGGCGGGAGCAGTGGACTCTCCTCCCACAGATGTAAATGAAATTATCAGGTAAGCATAATTTATGTTTTTCATCTGAATAGGAGGAGAGTCCACTGCTTTATATATTACTTGTGGGAACAAATACCCAAGCTCTAGAGGACACTGAATGCACAAAACGGGAGGGTAAAAGGAGGCGGACCCTAGATTGAGGGCACCACAGCCTGCAGAACCTTTCTCCTAAAAACAGCTTCCACCGAAGCAAAAATGTCAAATTTGTAAAATTTTGCAAAAGTATGTAAGGAGGACCAAGTACCAGCCTTACAAATCTGCTCCACAGAGGCCTCGTTCTTAAAGGCCCAAGAGGAGGCCACAGCCCTAGTTGAGTGAGCTGTAATCCTCTGAAGAGGCTTATGTCCCGCTGTCTCGTAGGCCAAATGGATAACGCTCCTCAACCAAAAAGACAGTGAAGTGGAAGAGGCCCTCTGCCCCCTATGCTTCCCTGCCCCCTTACTTATGAAGTAACCTTTCCTTAGACGAAGAAGGGTTAGGACACAAGGAAGGAACTACTATCTCCTGGTTGATGTTATGATCTGACTCCACCTTGGGAAGAAACCCCAACCCAGTGCGAAGCATAGCCTTATCAGCGTGAAAAAACAGATAAGGGGGCTCACATTGCAAGGCCGCTAACTCAGAGACTCTGCGAGCCGAAGCAATAGCCAGTAGAAATAGAACCTTCCAGGAAAGAATCTTAATGTCAAGTGCATGCATAGGCTCAAATGGAGCCCTCTGCAAAACCTTAAGGACCAAACTTAAACTCCAAGGAGGAGTAGAAGTTCTAAATACCGGTCTGATTCTAGCCAAAGCCTGAACAAAGGACCGAATATCAGGAAGCTCCGCTAGCTTCTTGTGTAACAGAACCGATAAGGCCAAAATCTGTCCCTTTAAGGAACTGGCGGCAAGACCCTTATCCAAACCATCTTGGAGAAAGGCCAGAATCCTGAGTACCCTAGCCTTGTGCCAGGGATATCAACATTCCTCACATCAGGATAAATAGGTCCTTCACACCTTATTATAGATACGACGAGTGACCGGTTTCCTGGCCTGAATGAGAGTATCAATCACTCTTTTCGAGAACCCTCTCTTGGCCAAGACTAGGCGTTCAATCTCCATGCAGTAAGCCTCAGAGAATTGAGATTTTGGTGAAGAAAGGGACCCTGAACCAGCAGATCTCTGCGACAGGGTAACCTCCATGGAGGAGACAACGACATTCCAACCAGGTCCGCAAACCACGTCCTCCATGGCCAAAACGGAGCAATCAGAATGGATAAAACTTGCTCCTGTTTGATGCGTGCCACCACTCGAGGGAGAAGTGGCAATGGGGGAAATATGTAAATTAGGTTGAACTCTCAAGATACCGCTAAGACATCTATCAGCTCTGCCTGAGGATCCCTGGACCACGACCCATATCAGGGTAGCTTGAAGTTGAGTCTGAATGCCATGAGATCTATCTCCGGCGTTCCCCATCTGTTGCAGATCTCCGCAAACACCTCAGGATGGAGAGCCCATTCCCCCAGATAAAACGACTGTCTGCTGAGGAAGGTTGCTTCCCAGTTGTCCACACCCAGAATGTGGATCGCTTAGAGCGAGCAGTTGTGGGTCTCCGCCCATTCCAGAATCCGAGACACCTCCCTCATAGCTTGGGAGCTTCTCGTACCCCCCGATGGTTTATGTACGCCACCAATGTAATGTTGTTTGACTGGAATCTGATGAAACGAGACAACCCCAAGAGGGGCCAAGTCCTCAGAGCAAGGAATATTGCTTGCAGATCCAAGATATTTATCCTTTTGAGTCCACCTGCCCTGTGCCATTCTGGCACCCCAAACAGCTCCCCATCCTGATAGACTCGCATCCGTGATCACAATCTCCTAGGATGGTCTCAAAAAGGATGTCCCTTGGGACAGCTGTCCTGGGCGGACCCACCAAGAGAGGTATTCCCTTTCTCCATTGTCTAGAGAGATCTTTTGGGAAAGATCTGAGTGATCACCGTTCCATTGTCTCAACGAGCATAACTGCAGAGGTCTTAAATGGAACCTGGCAAAAGGAATGACATCTATGCAGGAAACCATGAGTCCGATCACCTCCATACACCTGGCCACGGATGGCCTTGAGGAGGTCTGAAGGACAAGACAGCTGGACGTGATCTTGAAATGTCTCTGATCTGTCAAGAATATTTTCATAGCTATGGAATCTATGATCGTGCCCAGGAACTCCACCCTGTTGCTGGGAACCAGAGAACTCTTCCCCTCGTTTATCTTCCATCCGTGGGATCGAAGGAGAATAATAAGAAGAAGAGTCCTCAAGTGGTCCTCCGCAAGACTGTAGGATGGAGCCTGAACCAGGATATCGTCCAGATAAGGAGCTACCGCAATACCTCTGGAAGTGTTGGTCCAGAAAAGCGAATATTTAGGAACCTGAAGTGGTCCTTGTGGATTGGAAGGTAAGCATCCTTCAAGTCTATTGTTGTCATAAATTGCACCTCTTGAACTAGGGGCAGAATCTATCTAAACGATGGAACTGGCAGAAACTTGTTTAGGCACTTTAGGTCCAGAATCGGGCAGAACGTGCCTTCTTTCTTTGGGACCATGAAAAGGTTTGAATAGTACCCTAGACCCTTTTCTGCTAGAATTACTGGAACAATTACTCAGAAAAAGGAGAGATCTCTCACTCACCCTAGGAAGGCGTCTCTCTTCTCTAATCTTGAGGATAGGTTTGACAGGAGGAATCTGCCCCTGGGCGGATGAGTCTTGAACCCTATCTTGTAACCCTGTGTGATAACCTCCAGAACCCAAGGATCCTGAACTTCTCGTATCCAAGCCTCTGAGAACAGAGATAATCAGCCCCTACACGATCCAGAGATGAATCGGGGGCCGCCGTTTTATGCTGACTTTGTCTAAGCGGGCTTCTTGCTCTGCTTGTATTTGTTCCAAGATTGAGCTGGCTTCCAAGATCCCTTTGACTCCTCGGTCTTTGCAGCAGGCTGCTGGTGTTGAGACTTGTCCGAACGAAAGGGACGAAAAGTAGAGCCCTTAGGCTTATTCTTCTTATCCTGCAGAAGGAAAGCACCCTTGCCTCCTGTGACCATGGATATGATAGAGTCCAGCCCTGGACCAAAAAGAACTTTCCACTAAAAAGGAAGGGACAGTAATCTGCAGACCATGACCTTAACCACAGAGCCCTGCGGGCTAGAACTGAGAAACTTGATGTCTTGGCATTCAGGCGAATAACCTGCATATTAGCATCACAAATAAAAGAGTTGAAACATTTTCCTCAACATGGATTCTAATTTCTTATCCATGGGCTCCTTGAATGACTAGCTATCCTCGAGGGGATCAGCCATCCGCTTCGCGAGTGTGGAGATAGCTTCATCCACTATAGGAATGGCCCCCCTTAGCTCAAGCTGAGAGTCTGGGACAGGGAACAGTTTTTTAAAAGAGGTGTAGAGGGAGAGAAGGACGAGCCCAGTTTCTCTCACTCATTCTTAATAATAGTAGCCATCTTCACGGAAACTGGGAAGGTTTGAGGCACCACCCTGTCCTCATAAACCCTATCTAGCTTAGGGATCAAAGGTTCTTCCGGAAGTTTCGGCTTCGGAACCTCCAACGTAGCAAGCACTTCTTTCAGTAAAAAGCACAAATGCTCCATCTTAAATTTAAAATCTCGCTCCTCCGCTGCCGGAGGTCTAGAAGACCCCGATTCCATTCCAGAGAGAGCACCCTCCAAAGAGTAGTAGGCGTCCTCATCAGCGGATAATCTATCAGAGACATCCTGTGGAGTAGATGACCCCTGGGACGGAAGGCTATGTCTTTCCCTTCGCTTACGATTCGCAGGGCGTGGTAAGGCATGGAAGGCTGCAGAAACTGCCGTTTGTAGCTGGCAGGCAAGAGGCCCCTCCCGTGGGAGGATCAGTTTGGCCCTGGGGAGCTGCATGTGTGATCGGAGATGAATGTAGGGAACGCACCTCTTTTGTAAATTGATCCTCCAACCATGACTTTGAAGAAACAACACTAATTGTTTCATGTGAGATTCTTCTAAATGAAAAGATTGAGCTAGTACCAAGATATCGTCCAAATAAGGAAACAACGCAATACCCTGCTCTCTGATTACAGATAGAAGGGCACCGAGAACCTTTCACTAGGCCAAATGGAAGAGCGACAAATTGGTAATGCTTGTCTAGAAAAGAGAATCTCAGAAACCGATAGTGGTCTGGATGAATTGGAATGTGAAGATAAGCATCCTGTAAGTCTATTGTGGACATAAAATGCCCTTGCTGAACAAAAGGCAGAATAGTCCTTATAGTCACCATCTTGAAAGTTGGGACTCTTACAAAATTATTTAAAAACTTCAGATCCAGAACTGGTCTGAAAGAATTCTCTTTCTTTGGGACAATGAATAGATTTGAATAGAACCCCAAACCCTGTTCCTGGAGAGGAACTGGTACAATCACCCCTGAAAACTCTAGGTCTGAAACACATTTCAGAAAAGCCAGAGCCTTCACAGGATTTGTTGGAAGATGAGAATGAAAGAATTTTCCCACGGGAGGTCTTATTCTGGAACCTATTTGATACCCTTGAGACACAATATTCTGAATCCACTGATTCTGAATAGAACCTGTCCAAACATCCTGAAATAATTTCAATCTGCCCCCCACCAACTGAACTGGATTAAGGGCAGTACCTTCATGCAGTCTTGGTGGCTGAATTTGGTTTTTTATAAGGCTTGGTTTTATTCCAATTTAAAGTTGGTCTCCAATTGGAACCAGAGGCCTTATAGGAAGGAGATGTTTTTGTTCTCTATTCTGATGAAAAGGAAAAACGATTGGGAGCTTTAAATTTACCCTTAGATTTCTTATCTTGGGGCAGAAAAACTCCCTTTCCCCTGGTGATAGTGGAGATAATAGAATCCAATTCAGAACCAAATAAATTACTACCCTGAAATGATAAAGATAGCAATCTAAATTTAGACACCAAATAAGCATTCCAAGATTTAAGCCATAAAGCTCTTCGAGTAAGAATAGCTAAAGACATAGATTTAATATCAAATCTTAATTACATCAAATATAACATCACAAATAAAATGATTAGCATGTTGAAGTAAAAAAACAATGCTATACAATTCAGGATCTGTTAACTATTGAGCTAAACTGTCCAACCAAAAAGTTGAAGCAGCAGCAATATCAGCCATAGAAATGGCAGGTCTAAGAATATAGCCAGTATGTAAATATCCTTTTCTAAGATAGGATTCAATCTTCCTATCTAAAGGATCCTTAAAGGAAGTACTATCCTCCATAGGAATAGAGGTACATTTGGCAAGAGTAGAAATAGCCCCATCAACCTTAGGGACTTTTCCCCAAAACTCTAAATTAGCCGCAGGTAAAGGATATAGCTTTTTAAACCTAGAAGAAGGGTTAACAGAAGCACCAAGTTTAGACCATGCCTTAGTAAACATATGAGAGAGCCTCATAGGAAAAACTTCAGGAGTAACCTCAGGACTAGATTCCTCAATTACCAAAGTAAACAATACTTCCTTTAATAAAGAACAAATATATTCAATCTTAAAAAGAGAGGTTGATTTATCAATCTCAGTCTCTGAAGTAGGATCTTCTAAGCCAGAGAAATCATCATCAGCAGAAGATACTTCAGTATGCTGTCGATCAATACAAACTTCATCAGATTTATGAGAAGTTAGGAGAGATCTTTTACATTTATTTGAAAGTGGAATAGAACTCATAGCCTTCTCTATGGCTGCAGCTTTTATATCTATAGGAATATCATGTACATTAGACTGTGAAGATTTAACAGTAGATGTATTTGTACTTATAGAAACATTATCAGCATGTAATAATTCTTCATAACAAGTGCCACATATTTGAGCTGAAGAAGTGAGATCAGCTAATTAACAATATAAACACTTAGCTTAGGTAGATTTGTGTTCAGGCAGCTTAGTTCCTACAGTAACATCAGAGGCAGGATCAGTCTGACACATCTTGCAAAATATAACAAAAACAATTATGCTTACCTAATAATTTAATTTCCATCTGTGGGAGGAGAGTCCACTACATCATTCATTACAGGTGGGAATTAAGAACCTGGCCACCAGGAAGAGGCAAAGACACCCCAGCCAAAAGCTTAAATACCTCACCCACACCCCTCATCCCCCAGTCATTCTGCCAAGGGAACAAGGAACAGTAGGAGAAACATCAGGGTATAAATGGTGCCAGAAGAATAAAATAAAATTTAGGTCCACCCACCGGAGAAACAGGCGGGGCAGTGGACTCTCCTCCCACAGATGGAAATTAAATTATCAGGTAAGCATAATTTAGGTTTTCCATCTTAATGGGAGGAGAGTCCACTGCTTCATTCATTACTTGTGGGAACAAATACCCAAGCTTTAGAGGACACTGAATGAAAAAAAATTAAACCGAGGGCACCACAGCCTGCAGAACCTTTCTCCCAAAAGCTGAAGCAGAAACATCAAATTTATAAAATTTAGCAAAAGTATGTAAGGAAGACCAAGTGGCCGCCTTACAAATCTGCTCCATAGAAGCCTCATTCTTAAAGGCCCAAGAAGAGGCCACAGCTCTAGTCGAGTGAGTCGTAATCCTCTGAGGAGACTTGTGTCCCGCTGTTTTATATGCCAGATGGATCATACTCCTCAACCAAAATGATAGAGAAGTGGCAGAGGCCCTTTGTCCCTTGCGCTTCCCTGAGTACACAACAAATAAGGACGAGGTCCGTCTGAACTCCTTCGTAGCCTGAAGATAAAACTTCAAAGCCCGTACCACATCCAGATTATGAAGTAACCTCTCCATCGAATAAAAAGGGTTAGGACACAAAGAAGGAATTACTATTTCCTGATTGATGTTACAACTCGACACCATCTTGGGAAGGGATCCCAATCCAGTGCAAAGAACAGCCTTACCAGCATGAAAAACCGAGTAGGGCGGATCACATTGCAAGGCCGCCAACTCAGAGACTCTGTGTGCCGATGCAATACCCAGTAATAACAGGACTTTCCATGAAGAACCTTAATGTCAAGAGCATGCATAGGCTCAAACGGAGCCCTCTGCAAAACCTTAAGAACCAAGTTTAAGTTCCAAGGAGGAGCCGGATTCCTGAAGACAGGCCTGACCCTAACCAGAGCCTGAACAAAGGGCTGAATGTCAGGAAGCTTCTTATGCAAGAGTACAGATAAAGCCGAGATCTGTGCCCTTAGGGAACTGGCGGCAAGACCTTTATCAAGACCATTCTAGAGAAAAGTCAACATCCTGGATACCATAACCTTATGCCAGGGATATCCTCGTTCCTCACACCAGGATAAGTAGGTCCTCCACACCTTGTGGTAGATGCGTCAAGTGACCGGCTTCCTGGCCTGAACAAGAGTGTCAATCACTTTTTCAGAAAATCCTCTCTTGGCTAAGACTTGCCTTCAATCTCCACGCAGTCAGCCTCAGAGAAACGAGATTTCGATGTAGAAAAGGGCCTTGAACCAGCAGATCCCTGCGACAAGGTAACCTCCACGAAGGAGATGACGACATCCCCACCAGATCCGCAAACCACATCTTCGTCAGCCACAACGGAGCAATCAGAATAGCCGAAGCTTGCCCCTGCTTGATGCGGGCAACTACACGAGGTAGAAGAGGCAATGGTGGAAATATGTAAATTAGGTTGAAGTCCCAGGCTACCACCAAGGCATCTATCAGTTCCGCATAGGTATCCCTGGATCGTGACTCGTATCTGGGTAGCTTGCAATTGAGTCTGGACGCCATGAGGTTTATCCATCTGCTGCAGATCTCTGCAAACATCTCGGGATGGAGAGACCATTCCCCAGGATGAAACGTCTGTCTGTCCACACCCGGAATGTGGATCGATGAGAGCGAACAATTGTGAGTCCCTGCCCATACCAGAATCCAAGATACTTCTTTCATGGCTAGGGAGCTTCTCGTCCCCCCCTGGTGGTTTATGTAAGCCACCGAGGTATCTCATGAATCGGGATGACCCCCAGAAGGGGCCAAGAGCGTTGAATATCGCTCAAAGTTCCAAAATATTTATAGGTAGACTCAACTCCTCTCGAGTCTATCTACCCTGTGCCTTTCTGGCACCCCAAACAACTCCCCAACCTGCTAGCCTTGCATCTGTGGTCACAATTTCCCAGGATGGTCTCAAGAAGGTAGTCCCCTGTGACAACTGCCCCGGTTGGGTCCACCAAGATAGGGACTCCCTCACCGGTCTGTCCAGAGATATCTGTTGGGACAGATCTGAATGATCGCCGTTCCATTGTCTCAACATGCACAGCTGAAGAGGTCTGAGATGGAACCTGGCGAATGGAATTACATCTATGCTGGATACCATGATGCGCTACCTTTAAGGCCTTGATTCGTTCTAGAATCTCATCGAGGGGAGTCTCCACCTCGACTATTGCTGATAGAGCATCACACCAGTAGGTAGCTGCACCAGCCACTGCAGCGAACGCCACTACCGGTTGGAAAACGAAGCCCGTGAGTTGGAACATCTTTCGCAACATGGACTCCATCTTTTTATCCATGGGTTCCTTGAAAGAGGAGCTATACTCTAGTGGAATAGTTGTTCTCTTAGTGAGCGTGGAGATCCACCTTAGGGATGGTTCCCCACAGTTCAAGCTGCGCGTCCGGAACAGGAAAAAGAATTATATTTTATAGAATAAGTGAGGCATATATATATCCGAGCATTGTTGCTTCAAACTATTGATTGCTATCCCTTTTGCCCTCGCCGGCTGAGGGTAGGGTAGGGAGTATGGATCTCCTAATATAAAAGTTATGAGAGCATATATAAGCGACATCACCAATAGCCATATTGGTAGTGACTTATTGAGGGCAAGATGCGATTAAGTTAATATATACATATATAGAATATCAGCGGGTAAGCACCGCTTAATGTGGAGCACAATAGTAGAAGCAAAGGAGTTGATTGTGATAATAGAAGGTCTAATTTGGCCCTGTTGAAACAGGGTTGTCAGGGGGGGAGGAAGAACTATTAGCTGAAATATTGGGTTTTAGAACAAAGACTGCTGCTGAATTAACTATGAAATAATGCCAAATATAAAAGGGTAAGGTAGGACACAGTCTGAAAGTGCAGATCTACAAATGCACATTATAAATCTGCATGCTATAGAAATTTAATCGGTGAGATATAAAGGGTGGTGCGATCCTCGCCATAATAGTGACACAAGCTGTATAATTATATCAAACATTACCAGGGACCTTATAAAGTACACAATGGGAGTATGTATAGGGACTTATAGCTAGTGTGTTGTGTTGCTAAATTAAATTAAATCGTAGCTTGTAATAACGTGTTAGATAAACGCAAAGGGACAAATCTGGAGGCTCCCCCTTCTGCAGAGTTAGAGTCTAAACATAAATACAGATAGGTACCCTACAGCTAGTAATAAAAAAAATTAACACCACCAGCCACCCCAGTGCACATTAACAAGGATATTATGTAGTATAGTGTCTCATAATGTGAACTTAAACTAAAGAGTCTTCATGTGTATGAGACGAGCAGTCAATGATAAGTCCTTTGGGGAGGAGGGTATAATGCATCTTCTCTACCCAATGCCCGATCTAGTGAGCGGGCCACAGCAGTATGCCCAGAGTTCCCATTGCGTAAGTATAGGGCAAAATATCTCCACAGGTAACTTCTCAGCATCCAAACAAAAGTTCAAATGCCCCACCGCTCTCAGCAATATCTTCCCTCATGGGGATCAGGCTGTATCTACCAACGCATGCAGGGCAAGTTGTTGTTGAGGCTCCGGAAAGTGCGACCCTTTCGGTTCAGGTAAGAGCATCGGCATGGAAGATAGCATATCGCCATCTGGGTCATCCCCCCTTGTAGTCTGTAGCTCCCGGGGATCGGCCGCATCCCCTATAAGATAGGGCAAGGGAAGGTGTGGAGAGCACTCCCAGTTAGGTAGCTGTACAGTGATCATGCCGCTGTCGTCTAAAATCAGCCCTGCATCGTTAGGGTGCAGTATGAGTTCCAAGCTTACATCAGGCTTCTTCACCCTCTCCATATCTGATGTACCAGCCCACGTGGTGGTGAGGTTCCCAAGCTGAGACAGACTGCTGTAGCTGTTGTCGATCTGTCCCTCAAGCCTCAGTAAGGCGATTTTCATTCTGACATATAGTTCTCCCATTCTAAACATAGAGAGCCAAAGCAAAAGCTGCTACTATGTACTATATACCCGGTTTCCCGGGGGGGAGGATATATTTTCTGCTCCAGTAGGAGTGATATAGAGTCTGATTTGTCCGGGTTAATGAGCTCTGTCACAATATCAGCATAATAGTGATCTTTCGGGTATCCCCTTTGCCACACTGCAATTGTTGAAAGTGAATGACTTGTTAAGGCATCTATTTCTCAACGCAGTTTATATCACAAGAATGGAGCTCACAGTATAGCAGCTATCTTCGTTCATGGCCCGGACACGCCCCCCTCCTTTTGTTTTTTATCACCCTAGTTGATGATATGTTGTGTATATTTCTTTTGGAGACAACTACTTTGCTAGGGGCAAGTTTTTGTTTCAAGGTTGGAGCACGCCTAAAAACCATTCTTGGATTTTGTTCAAGGCTTCCTTTAAGATAAGGATCCTTAAGAATAATAGGCCAATATTTGTTTAATATCTCTCTAAGAATTTTATGCTCCAAATTAAACTGGGTAATGAACACTGGACTTTGGGAATTTTTATTCTTATTGATTGTCTCAAATTGAAAGCTTGTTGTAAAATCTAATTTCTATCATAATTTCTAGCTTTGATGTATCCATCTTCAATCAGTCTCATGGGATAACCTTTTTCTCTAAATCTGTCTATCAGAATGGTGGATTGAGTGTCATAAAGTTCTATGGTACCACAATTCCTTCTAATTTGCCTAAACTGGCTATATGGTATGTTTGTCTTCCAGCCATTTAGATGGTTGCTTGAGAAGTGCAAAAAGTTGTTGCTATCCACACTCTTGAAATAGG
This sequence comes from Bombina bombina, assembly GCF_027579735.1. Taxonomy (NCBI): domain Eukaryota; kingdom Metazoa; phylum Chordata; class Amphibia; order Anura; family Bombinatoridae; genus Bombina; species Bombina bombina. The sequence goes on from NC_069502.1 coordinate 851,265,980, forward strand.
TGGAAGACAAAACATTACCATCTGTATTCCATTCCAGGACAACAAGGAATTCTATTCTATCCATTTGAATGTTGTGTGTGAAAGTAAGGCCCCCATCGTTTAAATTTAGGCTATTTGCAAAATCTTTAACTGATTTGAGTGACCCATCCCATATGAATATCAGATCATCTATATAATGGCCACAGAATACCAGGTTCACCCACCAGTCCGAATGATAGATATATCTATCTTCGAATATGCCCATAAATAGATTGGCAAAACTGGGGGCGTACCTGGTACCCATGGATGTTCATTTGATCTGCAAGAAAAAATCATCCAAAAATTGGAAATAATTATGTGACAAAATAAATTAAATCAATTCCAATATAAAACTCTGTTGTATGGAGGCAAATATATATCACTCTCTAAATAAGTGTTAACCGCCTCTAAACCCAATGTATGATCTATATTTGAGTATAGTGCACCTATGTCACATGACAACCAGATATAGTTGTCCTTTTTTCTAAAACTTGATCATTTGTTTAACAGATCGGTGGCGTATATATGATGGGAGATTCGCAACATATGTCTGAAGACAGAAATCTATATACTCAGACAACCAATCTGTCAAATTATTGATCCCTGCTATGATGGGATGCCCTGGTGGTTTTTGTCGGTCCTTGTGTATTTTTGGTAAGTGATAATAAAAAGGGACTGTCACGCTCGGCCGCTGGGAAGCTCCGGCGGTCCTCTCTTTGTGGCTCCTGTGAGGACTTCGCTGTGGAAACTCTCTAACTGCTGACTTTCTGTTGCCAAACTCTGCAAAGACTAACTATGCTGGGTTAACCCTCAAACTTCTTGATATCCTGTTGCCAAACACTGCAAGTACTGTTTATTCTGTGAAACTCTCAAACTGCATGTTAACCTGTTGCCAAACTCTGCAAGTACTGTTTATTCAGTGTAAACCTTCAAACTGCTTGATATCCTGTTGCCAAACTCTGCAAGTACTGTTTATTCAGTGTAAACTCTCAAACTGCATGATAACCTGTTGTCAATCTCTGCAAGTACTGATTAATCTGTGTTAACCTTCAAACTGCCTTATAACCTGTTGCCAAACTCTGCAAGGACTGACTACACAGTGTTAACCCTCAAACTACCTGATATCCTGTTGTCTAACTCTGCAAGTACTGACTATTCAGTATTAACCTTCAAACTGCCTGATAACCTGTTGCCAAACTCTGCAAGGACTGACTACACAGTGTTAACCCTCAAACTGCCTGATAACAAGTTACCTACTCCTGCATTATTAACTGTTTCTTGTTTTACCCTTCCTCTGTCTGAGTATAAGTGGACTATCCCTGCTCTCCTGATTTTGTGGAAGACATTTCCTGAAACCAGTTCCTTACTCAGAAGTCTATTTGGCTGATATCTTGAATTACTTTGGACTCAGGCTAACTCTGCTCCATATTGTGAGTACATTGTTTTTTAGAGGTTGTTGTGGGGTCATGTCCTGGATTAAACTCAGAGTGCAAGGGTGTTGTTTAAGTTCGCCCTAGCATTTGGGTCTTCTTCTGGACATTTCCTAACCTGACAGTACAAACGGGCCATAATATGGACCCTGATAAGTTATTCAGGGCTGTGGCTCTACAAGGGCAACTTCTAGGAAATCATTCTGCTCATTTGCAATCTTTGGATTCCAAGCTTGACCAGATTACTGCTCTGCTACATAACCTCTCCGCTCCTTCTCTAGCTACGGCGACTCCTGCTGCAGCTGCTACTAGCTCCAATGCTGTCTTTAACCCACCTCAACCTGTTGGACAGTAGTTACCACGAATCCTACTTCCAGATAAATATGACGGTAATCCTGAAGAATGCCGTGGATTCCTTAATCAATGTCGTTTACACTTCAGAAACAATCCTCAAGTTTTTTCCAATTCTACTTCCAAAATCACCTTTATTATACAGTGGGGCAAAAAAGTATTTAGTCAGCCACCAATTGTGCAAGTTCACCCACTTAAGAAGATGAGAGAGGACTGTAATTTTCATCATAGGTATACCTCAACTATGAGAGACAAAATGTGGTAACAAATCCAGACAATCACATTGTCTGATTTGGAAAGAATTTATTTGCATATTATGGTGGAAAATAAGTATTTGGTCACCTACAAACAAGCAAGATTTCAGGCTCTCACAGACCTGTATCTTCTTATTTAAGAGGCTCCTCTGTCCTCCACTCATTACCTGTATTAATGGCACCTGTTTGAACTTGTTATCAGTATAAAAGACACCTGTCCACAACCTCAAACAATCACACTCCAAACTCCACTATGGTGAAGACCAAAGAGCTGTCGAAGGACACTAGAAATAAAATTGTAGACTTGCACCAGGCTGGGAAGACTGATTCTGCAATAGGCAAGCAACGTGGTGTGAAGAAATCAACTGTGGGAACAATAATTAGAAGATGGAAGTCATACAAGACCACTGATAATCTCCCTCGATCTGGGGCTCCACGCAAGATCTCACCTAGTGGGGTCAAAATGATCACAAGAACGGTGAGCAAACATCCCAGAACCACACGGGGGGACCTAGTGAATGACCTGCAGAGAGCTGGGACCAACGTAACAAAGGGTACCATCAGTAACACACTACGCTGCCAGGGACTCAGATCCTGCAGTGCCAGACGTGTTCCCCTGCTTAAGCCAGTACATGTCCGGGCCCGTCTGAAGTATGCTAGAGAGCATTTGGATGATCCAGAAGTGGATTGGGAGAATGTCATATGGTCAGATGAAACCAAAGTAGAACTGCTTGGTAGAAACACAACTTGTCGTGTTTGGAGGAGAGAGAATGTTGAGTTGCAACCAAAGAACACCATACCTGGGGGTGGCAACATCATGCTTTGAGGCTGTTTCTCTGCAAAGGGAACAGGAAGACTGATCCGTGTACATGAAAGAATGAATGGGGCCATGTATCGTGAGATTTTTAGTGCAAACCTCCTTCCATCAGCAAGGGCATTGAAGATGAAACATGGCTGGGTCTTTCAGCATGACAATGATCCCAAACACACTGCCCAGGCAACAAAGGAGTGGCTTCGTAAGAAGCATTTCAAGGTCCTGGAATGGTCTAGCCAGTCTCCAGATATCAACCCCATAGAAAACCTTTGGAGGGAGTTGAAAGTCCGTGTTGCCCAGCGACAGCCCCAAAACATCACTGCTCTAGAGGAGATCTGCATGCAGGAATGGGCCAACATACCAGCAACAGTGTGTGACAACTTGTCATTGCCAACAAAGGATATTTAACAAAATATTGAGATGAACTTTTGATATTGACCAAATACTTATTTTCCACCATAATTTGCAAATAAATTCTTTCCAAATCAGACAATGTGATTCCACATAATGAAGGATGTGGAAGGAAACATTAAAACTGATTTGTTTAGGAAGATAACGGCAACTAATAGTTTACTCCACAACAGCAGTGCACATGCCAGTAACACAGTGAAAAGTCTTCCCACGGGGGAATTCCTGCGAATCAGGAGAAACTGCTCTGATCTGCAAACCTTTAAAATACGTGCTCAAGAATTGGAAAGAAGGTTATTGGAGAGAGGTTACAGTAAGAGAACGATTAAAAAAGCAAAATATAGAGCAGAAGAAACAAACAGACAAGAACTGTTAAAGAAGAAATACAGACCTGGAAGCGATATTCCAAGACTAATCACAACATATAATTCCCAAAGTAAAATGGTTAATGAAATTCTGAACAAACATTGGTAAATTTTGAGATCTGATCCTATGTTAAAAGATATTATAGGAACCAGACCCTCCACTTCATATAAACGGACACGTAACATCAAGGGTATGATAACCAGTAGCCATCTTCAGAGACATAAAACCAAAACAGCATTGGCACCAGGATCACATAAATGTGGTAACTGTAGTACATGCAAATATGTAATCAAATCCGACCATGTAATAGATCGATTTCAAAATAAACACTCCATCAGAGATTACATCAGCTGCCAAACGGAGGGAGTAATATATTTACTCATATGTAAATGTGATAAATTCTACATAGGGATGACGACACGGAAATTAAGAGTGAGAATCATGGAACACCTATGTAACATCAGAAATGCTGAGAAAGACAAAAAAGAGGGTAAAACTCTAACAAGTGTCGCATATCATTTCCTCCAATACCACAAAGCCAATGCTGAAGAATTACAATGTAAAGGCATTGAAAGAATTAGGTTGGGCATTAGAGGAGGAAACCTTGAAACAAAATTATTGAAAAGAGAAAGTAGATGGATCTACCTTCTTAATTGTGTTCAACCTCATGGTATGAACGAAAATAACAACTTTTATGTACATCTTAAAAATTAGAATGAGACATAAAAAATACATAGAGCTAAAAATTCAAGTACTGATAGCTCTAATCCAACACACTTTAACACAAGGATATTAATCCTAGTAGGAATACAAGTTCCTAACTTTACTTAATAATGAATTTTCATTAGTGGAATAATATCAATATATAAACTTGGCAATTAATAACTTCTAGCACTTGACGGGATGTAGGTCAGGAAGCATTTGGCACCTAATTGTATACTTTCACCACATCACCCCTGGAACACCCCCTCACATTAGTAAAGCACTACCACACTCAAGGCGCATAAGGTCACATCAAGTACAATCGCACTTGATGCAATTTTATCTTATTCTTTTTTCACTTCACCTTTGGACCCCTTTGAATCTCACATTATCCCACCGTACTTATTGTGTCAGCACTTGATACACAACACACAGTAGTTCTGAACACTCAATTCAGAATCCTAGCACTTTCACTACATAACTATCAAATCACTAAACTCAATTCTAATATATCTCATAGTTATCCTTTAATTTAAAACAAATAATTCACACAAATTAACACCCAATCCAAAAATATTATAGGTTCCAAAGAAGTTCTACAACAGTATATAATCCCAAAACTAAAATAGTGTTACAAAGACTGACAGAAATCAGAGACACTTAAACACTATCAATAACAAAAAGAACGAGCTTATGAATAGCAATGATAATACAAACATGTCTATGTATCACACTAATTTCAGCTTCCTTGTTGTATCTGTAAATCAAACTTAACACTGGTAAAAAAGTGCATCCTACTAATTTATAATAAGAAACAAGAGGATTATTTTAAAAATATATGTGTTGGCTTTAATTCAAATTTTGTTTCCATCACTCCTTACACTAAGCTTAGTATATGGCTTTAACCATAGGCTCATATTTGACATATTAAGCCCAAATGAATAAGCCCCAATCTATTATATTTAATCTGAACATAAGGAAGAAGATCTAATTTATAATTATAATATGTATCTGTCGATCTCTTCCATGCGTGTTACATGTAAATAGCTATCATCCAATGCAGGTCCGCAATAGCCCTAAATCACTATGTTTAACATAGGAAATCACTGATTGGCTAATCGTCGTGAGTGACAGCCAGACTGTCCAATCAGAATAGGAGAAGACATTGGGACCGGGTCCTCAACCTACTTATACTTCGAAACTTCCGGCGGCGCGCCGCCTTTGAAAAAGCCCGATACGGGCGAAACCGGTCAGGGGGTTATAGAGCTAATGGGAGCTCTATTAATTTTTTAAAAAACTTTACCTATAGCGGTTAGCCTGTTTAGGCGGGAAAATAATTGGTATTACGCTTATAGCTACAATATATGACAGTCACTATTAGGACTGTTTATCCTAGTTATTATTTAGACCTTAAAACTATTTGGATTTAACAGAAGGTTACTCGTAATCTAATATTCAGCAAGCTGTTTTCAAAGGGCAATATTATATTGGGGGAACTAACGCAGTTATACATAGAGCCAGATAACTGAAGCATACTGGTGTATTATCTAACGTTTGCTACTACATAAAAGACCTTTCAGTCTGTACCTTAACAGCACCACAGCTATAATAGTCTAGCTTAAGGAGCATATATACCTAATCTGCTAAAATTAGTACACTTTTGGCTAATAACAAATGAAGAAAATAAGTATCCGGTTCTAAAGTGATGTACACAAAGCACAATACTGCATTTCTATTGTGACACTGAATCACACGAAAAGATCAAACTATTATATGAATGAACACAAGATACAAAAAATATTGCAGTAAGAAGGGCTAACACAAGACAATATCGCAAATAGTGGCACAATATTGCAGCCACATATTGAGAATACAAGTTTGTTCCTCTATCACTGTAAAACAAATAGCCAATTGTAACAGGTGATGTAGCTCATTAATCCAATTGCTACAAATATTCAGCACATTTATACTGGCTGAAATATATGATGCAAGAAGTGTACTAAGCTATTTATAAGTACACAGTATTAGCAAATACCTATAAAAAATACCTTTCAGTCAGTACTTCAATAACTATACTAGTCTAGTTGAAGATGCATATATTCCTAATTGGTTAGAAATAGTTTACTTTTGGCTAATAATTAATAAACTCAAGAAAATAAGTATCCGCTTCTAGAGTAATGTACACCAAGCACAATACTGTATTTCTAGTGTAACACTGCGTCACACGAAGAGATAAAACTACTGTATGAGAGAACAGAAGATACTTAAAACATTGCAGTAAGAGGGGAAAATAAAAGACAATATTACAAGCAGTGGCACAATATTGCGGCCACATATTTACAATACTAGTCTGTTCCTCTACTACTGAAAAACAAATAGCCAAAGGCAACAGGTGGTGTAGCTTACTAATCTAATAGCAAAAAATATTCAGCATAATCAGACTGGCTGAGACATTAGGTGCAAGAAGTGTACTAAGTTATTCTTAAGTACACAGTATTTATATTTGTATCTGTTGTAATGAATAATAGACGTATGACTAGCTAGTACAAATAAATCGAAATTACACGGCTTTACTTATACTGCATATAAATCCTCAGAGAACCTATAACAACTTATGGTGATAATATACCCACATAACTGTGGAATTAAGGTGATCCAAGTAGATACATATTAGCTATTTGAATGCTTCAAGACAGAACAATATAGATTCATATTCTGTTATATGAAACCACATCCATTATGAATATCTACACCAACTATACTCCACAATAAAATTGAATAGAAGTGATATTTATTATTCAGAGGGTATTTTACAACTGCACTTTGTAGATATATTTCTGAGGTCACTGAACATCACTTACACTTACCTAAATCCAATAAGCAGAAACCAACAACTTATTTCAATAGCCAAACATATGTGTATTTGACACAGAAAGATTTACCCTTGGTTATCAGAAATATTACTGAATTAAGAGGTCTCATTTATAACTCCCTACCTAAACAACTTCCTCCTAAGCACCTTTTATACATCAAAGGCTTACAGAGGATTAAGGAAGTGGCCTACCGCTATTAGGTTGTTTTTAATTGAGTGTTTTATTTTAATAAAATTTAATAAAAGTTATATTTTAAATTCCCAATTTCTCCACTACAAGTCCAGGCACAGAGTGCTGTATGTGCAGTCTTTTAGAGAGGTCTCTTCCTCTCTGTTGGTTGAAATGGTCTCAGTTATTGCCTTTTGCGGAATTAGCTCACAACTCACGCTATAACGCCTCATTACAGACCTCTCCCTTTAAGGCAGCTTATGGTTTTGAACCTAGAACCTTTCCTATGATTACCAGTTCTACTGAAGTTCCCAGAGCAGATCGTATTGTGAAAAATCTCAGTAACCACTGGCAACTCATTCGTCAAAATCTACTTTCCTGGGGGGCGGAGCCAACTGACAAGGAGAGCAGACGTGTGTTCTCAGAGCTCCCATACTATAGCTAAAATTAAAGATATGCACAAATCTAATTCTTAAGTGGCCTAAACCTGTACATGCTCTAGACGCCAAGGGTAATTATACCTGCTCACTGACCTGCTTACAACTCTTTAATCGGGAGCATACTACATTATCTCAGCCGCATCAAGGTCTTGGGGCCTGGTATGTCTGCCGGATCAGTCAGAGTATAAACCCTGCTAATACATCAGACGAACTCTCACCTCGATACAAACAAAATGGGCTTGGAGACCGCGCTACTCAAGTTTGAGGACCGTTGCTGTGAGATCTTAGAGGATCACTTTTCAGCAATGAGAGATCTACTTACACAGCTCAGTGAACTGTTCGTTGTCCCACATGAGAGGCAAGATGGCGGCGATAAACTCCGACCTTCTAGCACGGCCTGCTTCCAGCCCTCCAGAACTAACTGTTTTCCCGAAAACCACAGCTATTCTGGCCGATATCCGCAAGCAGCAATGCAACACAAGCTGCGAGAAGATACAGGATCACCTAAGGGAGCAGAGGCCTAAGTCTAAGGTTCCGTCAGGTACACCGGTTGAGGTTATGATACTAAGCTCTAACCTGGATGTCCGAGAGAGAACGACAACATATAGGCTGATTTGTGAAGCGGGGTCAGGTCAATCGCCCCCGAGAAGGACAAATGTTCACGCTCATCCAACCTTAAGCCGCGGTGAGATTATGCTGGCCCCTCCGATAAACACCACACCAGCAGTAGACAGACTTGGGATCGGATAAACTCTGACTGGGGGTGCACTTATTATCTCTCCCGGCCCGACACAGGACAACGCGATAAACACCCTTCAGCAGCTCACAATGGCACAGAACTCTTTTTCAGCTAATTAAGGCTTATGCTCACGTAATGTACTTTTACCAATATCGCATTCAAGTGGACATTTCTATCATTGCTATTTTACAATCACACAAATCTAACTTATGTGTTGGTGCGGTTCATATTCAGCATATATTTTTGCACAGCTAGGTCTTACCGCATGTGTGTTTATTCCTGTTAAATGTGCATTTGTTGGGATAAAATAATATATGCTAAGGTAATGTGTATCTACCAATATTATGCTGGCCATTGGAGCTATAATTGATAGAGTTTATTGCCTGACAGGTGTACTAGGTTAGAATAAGTGTAATAAGAGAAAAGGGAGATCCACCATATTTCTTTGCAGTCAGAGACAACACCTCCATATAGTCCTAGTTTATATAGGTATGTTTCTAGTCGCCCACTCTTTTTACAGATAATATATCCACTATTAACAAGAGGAATCAATAGTATGACAACTGCATGTTTGAAATCTTACTTGATGCTCTCTGTTTACTTATGCCCCCCTAGAAATGTGCTCTGTCCTCACACATCCTACTTTAGTTATAGATCAGTCTATTGGTTCATGTTGTACAGTTTTATCTTCTCTCTCTGTGGCTCACTTTCTGCCAAGTCTGCCATTAGAAGTTAGAACATTTTTTAGTTAGAGGTGCATTGTGTTTATCCTTATATATGGTGCCGTGCATGTTGGCATGTGTTTTAACCTCTCTCAACAATCATACTACCACTATGATATCCTGGCACACAATGTATTTAGTATCATATACCCTGATCCTGTTCTCACCTCCAGTTGAGGGATACTCATATAGCCAGCTAGCTTATGTTTAAGGATCTATATAACCTCATCTTTTTACTGCAGGTTACATACTTAGTTTTGCAAGATAACAGTGTGCATCACAATATACCACTACCATGGTGTTCCTGTTTGTAATATACTCTAATTCCGGCTTTAGGTATTGCACAATTATCACTATAGATGAGTGGGTTTAGCAATTGAATCTGGAAACTACATGGGCTACAGGTATATCACCCCATATGTTAATTGCTATTACACCAGAAGTGGTTATTACACCAATCTTATCACAGATGAGTGTGTTTGTCAATTAAGCTGTTCTTTACTCAGGGTAACATACTCATCTCATAATATGTATAAAAGCTGGAGCGGGCTAACTGAAGATAGCGCAAAAGACATATTTGAACTCTTCATGGATAATGTAGCCTCATATACCCTGTTCATGTTTTCATTGCCACCAGTTGAGAGATATTCATATAGCCAGCTAGCTTAAGTTTAATAATCTATATAACCGTATCTTTGTACTGTAGTTTATATATTTTGTTTTGTAAGGTAACAGTGTACATAACAACATCCTGCCATCATAGTTTTTCTGTATGTAAAATGTTCCAGTCCCAGCTTTGGATATTATACAATTTTGGCCCGCTGAGCCTATACTGTGAGGATTTACCTTACTCAGCTAACTGTTAATAATGTCGCACCTCTAGTTCCTAATGCCCTCCTCTTTAATTCTCCCACCTAACTGTGTTCCATCAACTCACTACCTCTCCCTTATGTTCTTACCCTCAGATAGAACACATCTACAACAGGGGCCCAACCTCCTCCCCCCCGCTCTCTTTCCTTCTCTTTTCCTTTTCTTCTTATTCTCTAAAAGCAGCTTTTGCCTGCTGATTTTCCCCATCTTTCTATCCCCACACTAGGTCCAAAAGTGGCCACTTCCAATGCCAAGTTCCTCCTTAAATGTTCATAAGACATGTAAGGTTCAAGAGTAACCTTCCTTATCAATTGAGGAACCCACTATAGAAATTAATATAAATATAAAAATGAGGTTCAAGATGATTACTTATACAGACCCACTGTAATACTGTTGCTTTATCTTGCAGATAACTGTTTGTCATATCATATGTTATATATATTTCTCTTGTAAGGTGTATCCAGTCCACGGATCATCCATTACTTGTGGGATATTCTCATTCCCAACAGGAAGTTGCAAGAGGACACCCACAGCAGAGCTGTAATATAGCTCCTCCCCTAACTGTCATAGCCAGTCATTCTCTTGCAACTCTCAACAAGCAAGGACGTTGTATGAGAGAGTGGTTAAATATAGCTAGTTTATTTTCTTCAATCAAAAGTTTGTTATTTTTAAATAGTACCGGAGTTGTGCTATTTTATCTCAGGCAGTAAATAGAAGAAGAATCTGCCTGAGGTTTCTATGATCTTAGCAGGTTGTAACTAAGATCCATTGCTGTTCTCACATGTCTGAGGGGATTACACAGATGAGGTAACTTCAGCGAGAGAATGGCGTGCAGTTTATTCTGCTATCAGGTATGTGCAGTTATAATTTTTTCTAGAGATGGAAAACACTAGAAAATGCTGCTGATACCGGATTAATGTAAGTTAAGCCTGAATACAGTGATTTAATAAAGACTGGTATCATGCTTACTCCCAGGGGTAATACCCTTATGATATTGCAATATAAAACGTTTGCTGGCATGTTTAATCGTTTTTATATATGCTTTGGTGATAAAACTTTATTGGGGCCTAGTTTTTTCCACATGGCTGGCTTAAAATTTGACTAGAAACAGTTTCCTGAGGCTTTCCACTGTTGTATTATAAAAGTTACAGTTGGTGCAGTTAAAATTACAAACTGTGACATCCAGCTTCCCTCAAAGGCCCTCTGAATGCTATAGGACATCTCTAAAGGGCCCAAAGGCTTTCCAAAGTCGTTTATTGGGGAAGGTAGGGCCACAGCTTGCTGTGGCAGTTGGTTGTGACTGTTAAAAAACGTCTATTTCGTTTTTTTGATCCGTTTTTTGAACTAAGGGGTTAATCATCCATTTGCAAGTGGGTGCAATGCTCTGTTAGCCTATTATACACACTGTAAAAATTTCGTTTGATTTACTGCATTTTTTCACTGTTTTTCAAATTCTGACAAAATTTGTTTCTCTTAAAGGCACAGTACCGTTTTTTTATATTTGCTTGTTAACTTGATTTAAAGTGTTTCCCAAGCTTGCTAGTCTCATTGCTAGTCTGTATAAACATGTCTGACATAGAAGAAACTCCTTGTTTATTATGTTTAAAAGCCATGGTGGAACCCCCTCTTAGAATGTGTACCAAATGTACTGATTTCATTTTATGCAATAAAGATCATTTTCTGTCTTTAAAAAATTTATCACCAGAGGAATCTGACGAGGGGGAAGTTATGTCGACTAACTTTCCCCACGTGTCAGACCCTTTGACTCCCGCTTAAAGGACTCACGCTCAAATGGCGCCAAGTACATCTAGGGCGCCCATAGCGTTTACTTTACAAGACATGGCGGCAGTCATGGATAATACACTGTCAGCGGTATTAGCCAGACTACCTGAACTTAGAGGTAAGCGAGATGGCTCTGGGGTGAGACAAAATGCAGAGCATACTGACGCTTTAAGAACCATGTCTGATACTGCCTCACAATATGCAGAAGCTGAGGAAAGAGAGCTTCAGTCAGTGGGTGATTCTAATATTTCTACATTTAAATTTAAGCTTGAACACCTCCGTGTGTTGCTTAGGGAGGTTTTAGCTGCTCTGAATGACTGTGATACCATTGCAGTGCCAGAGAAATTGTGTAGACTGGATAAATACTTTGCAGTGCCGGTGTGTACTGATGTTTTTCCAAATACCTAAAAGGTTTACAGAAATTATTAATAAGGAATGGGATAGACCAGGTGTGCCGTTCTCTTCCCCTCTTATTTTTAGAAAAATGTTTCCAATAGACGCCACCACACGGGACTTATGGCAGACAGTCCCTAAGGTGGAGGGAGCAGTTTCTACTCTAGTAAAGCGTACTACTATCCCTGTCGAGGACAGTTGTGCTTTTTTTAGATCCAATGGATAAAAAATTAGAGGTTACCTTAAGAAAATATTTATTCAACAAGGTTTTATCCTACAGCCCCTTGCATGCATTGCCCCTGTCACTGCTGCTGCGGCGTACTGGTTTGAGTCTCTGGAAGAGGCTTTACAGGTAGCGACTCCATTGGATGACATACTTGGCAAACTTAGAGCACTTAAGCTAGCCAATTCTTTTATTCTGATGCCATTGTTCATTTGACTAAACTAACGGCTAAGAATTCTGGTTTTGCTATACAGGCAGGCAGAGCGCTATGGCTTAGATCATGGTCAGCTGACGTGACTTCAAAATCTAAGCTACTTAACATTCCCTTCAAGGGGCAGACCCTATTCGGGCCTGGTTGAAGGAGATTATTGCTGATATCACTGGAGGAAAAGGTCATGCCCTTCCTCAGGACAGGTCCAAATCTAGGGCCAAACAGTCTAATTTTCGTGCCTTTCAAAACTTCAAGGCAGGTGCGGCATCAACTTCCTCTAATAATAAACAAGAGGGAACTTTTGCTCAATCCAAGACGGTCTGGAGACCAAACCTGACCTGGAAAAAAGGTAAGCAGGTAAAAAAGCCTGCCGCTGCCTCTAAGACAGCATGAAGGAACGGCCCCCTATACGGGAACGGATCTAGTAGGGGGCAGACTTTCACTCTTTGCCCAGGCGTGGGCAAGAGATGTTCAGGATCCCTGGGCGTTGGAAATTATATCCCATGGATATCTTCTGGACTTCAAAGCTTCCCCCCCAAAAGGGAGATTTCACCTTTCACAATTATCTGCACACCAGATAAAGAGAGAGGCATTCTTACACTGTGTAAGAGACCTCCTTGTTATGGGAGTGATCCATCCAGTTCCAAAGGAGGAACAGGGACAGGGTTTTTACTCAAATCTGTTTGTGGTTCCCAAAAAAGAGGGAATCTAATTTCTCTGAGGCTGACTGCCTGGAGATTGAACGCTTGATTTTATCAAAGCGTGGCTTCTCCAAGTCAGTTATTGATACCTTAAGACAGGCACGAAAGCCTGTCACCAGGAAAATTTACCATAAGGTATGGCGTAGATATATTTATTGGTGTGAATCCAAGGGTTACTCATGGAGTAAGGTCAGGATTGCTAGGATATTATCTTTTCTCCAAGAAGGTTTGGAAAAAGGATTGTCAGCTAGTTAAGCATCTGGCAGATGTTCCAGATGTTCAGGCATTTTGTCAGGCTTTAGTTAGAATCAAGCCTGTGTTTAAACCTGTTGCTCCACCATGGAGCTTAAACTTGGTTCTTAAGGTTCTTCAAGGAGTTCCGTTTGAACCTCTTCATTCCATAGATATCAAGCTTTTATCTTGGAAAGTCCTTTTTTTTTTTTTTTTTGGGTAGCTATTTCCTCGGCTCGTAGAGTCTCTGAGCTATCTGCCTTACAACGTGATTCTCCTTATCTGATTTTTCATACGGATAAGGTAGTCCTGCGTACCAAACCTGGGTTCTTACCTAAGGTGATATCTAACAAGAATATCAATCAAGAGATTGTTGTTCCATCCTTGTGTTACACAATCTGGACGTGGTCCGTGCTTTAAAGTTTTACTTACAAGCTACTAAAGATTTTCGTCAAACATCTGCTTTGTTTGTTGTCTACTCTGGACAGAGGAGAGGTCAAAAGGCTTCGGCAACCTCTTTTTCTTTTTGACTAAGAAGCTTAATCCGCTTAGCCTATGAGACTGCTGGACAGCAGCCTCCTGAAAGGATTACAGCTCATTCCACTAGAGCTGTGGCTTCCACTTGGGCCTTTAAAAATGAGGCTTCTTTTGATGAGATTTGCAAGGCGACGACTTGGTCTTCGCTTCATATTTTTTCAAAATTTTACAAATTCGATACTTTTGCTTCTTCGGAGGCTATATTTGGGAGAAAGGTTTTACGGGCAGTGGTTCCTTCCATTTAAGTTCCTGCCTTGTCCCTCCCTTCATCCGTGTACTTTAGCTTTGGTATTGGTATCCCACAAGTAATGGATGATCTGTGGACTGGATACACCTTACAAGAGAAAACACAATTTATGCTTACCTGATAAATTTATTTCTCTTGTGGTGTATCCAGTCCACGGCCCGCCCTGTCATTTTAAGGCAGGTAATTTTTAAATTTAAACTACAGTAACCATTGCACCCTATGGTTCCTCCTTTCTCGGCTTGTTTTCGGTCGAATGACTGGATATGAGAGTTAGGGGAGGAGCTATATTACAGCTCTGCTGTGGGTGTCCTCTTGCAACTTCCTGTTGGGAATGAGAATATCCCACAAGTAATGGATGATCCGTGGACTGGATACACCACAAGAGAAATAAATTTATCAGGTAAGCATAAATTGTGTTTTTATGGTATTTCATATTGGTTGTACTATTCTTATAACCTCAATAAAAAATCTATTAATAAAAACTAAAAAATCTACTTTCCTCTTCCTTAAGACACAAGAGATATGCTGATCGCAGAAGGTGTAAGGCTCCTTTACTTCGTACTGGAGACAGAGTATTTTTATCCACCAGATTCATACGTCTAAAACAACCTTGTACTAAGTTGGGTCCTAAGTACATTGGACCTTTTCAAATTGTTTCCAAAGTTTGTTCTTCTGCATACCGCCTGGCTTTACCCAAGACTCTCAAGATCCATCCAGTGTTTCATGTCTCCTTACTCAAGCCAGTCATCTACAACCGGTACTCTATCAAGAGTAAACCACCTCCTCCACTTTCCGTAGAGGGAACTTCTGAGTTTGAAGTCAGCCAGATTTTGGATTCCAAGCTACGGGGAAATCGGCTGTACTACCTGGTACATTGGAAGGGTTATCCTATCTCTGAACGATCTTGGGACCCAGCCTCTCATGTTCATGCTCCGGCTCTTGTCAAGTCTTTTCACAAGAAATACCCTGCCAGGCCCGGTCGGGTCCCCCGGAGGGGTCCTTGAGGAGGGGGCACTGTCACGCTCGGCCGCTGGGAAGCTCCGGCGGTCCTCTCTGTGTGCTTGATTGGCAGGTAGTCTGAGCCGCCCGTTCCTGATGATGTCACTACCAGGCTTTTTATTCCAGGCTTCCTGTTTCTTCAGTGCCTGTTTGTTTGTTCCTCTTTGTGGCTCCTGTGAGGACTTCGCTGTGGAAACTCTCTAACTGCTGACTTTCTGTTGCCAGACTCTGCAAAGAGTGACTATGCTGGGTTAACCCTCAAACTTCTTGATATCCTGTTGCCAAACACTGCAAGTACTATTTATTCTGTGAAACTCTCAAACTGCATGTTAACCTGTTGCCAAACTCTGCAAGTACTGTTTATTCAGTGTAAACCTTCAAACTGCTTGATATCCTGTTGCCAAACTCTGCAAGTACTGTTTATTTAGTGTAAACTCTCAAACTGCATGATAACCTGTTGCCAATCTCTGCAAGTACTGATTAATCTGTGTTAACCTTCAAACTGCCTGATATCCTTTTGTCTAACTCTGCAAGTACTGACTATTCAGTATTAACCCTCAAACTGCCTGATAACCTGTTGCCAGACTCTGCAAGGACTGACTACACAGTGTTAACCCTCAAACTACCTGATATCCTGTTGTCTAACTCTGCAAGTACTGACTATTCAGTATTAACCTTCAAACTGCCTGATAACCTGTTGCCAAACTCTGCAAGGACTGACTACACAGTGTTAACCCTCAAACTGCCTGATAACAAGTTACCTACTCCTGCATTATTAACTGTTTATTGTTTTACCCTTCCTCTGTCTGAGTATAAGTGGGCTATCCCTGTTCTCCTGATTCTGTGGAAGACATTTCCTGAAACCAGTTCCTTACTCAGAAGTCTATTTGGCTGATATCTTGAATTACTTTGGACGCAGGCTAACTCTGCTCCATATCGTGAGTACATTGTTTTTTAGAGGTTGTCGTGGGGTCACGTCCTGGATTAAACTCAGAGTGCAAGGGTGTTGTTTAAGTTCGCCCTAGCATTTGGGTCTTCTTCTGGATATTTCCTAACCTGACAGGGACACTCTGATGGTCCGGAAGCAAGTATACTTTCTTTTTTGTATTTAGTATACCCTTATCAAAGCCTTGTAAGATGATTGCCTTAAGGGTCTTTCTATAATCTAAAGTGGGATCATTTGCGAGTTTCTTATAGTAGTCATGATCTAGTAATATGCGTTAGGCCTCCAATATATAGTCGTTATAATTTAGCAAAACAATACCCCCACCCTTTACAGCTTGGCGAATTACCAAACTGGTGTTGTTCATAAGATTGTCAAGGGCTCTTTGTTCAATAGGCCATAGTTTTTTTGGATTGTGTGTACCACATTTTACAGTTTTTTTATGTCGTCCATTACTAATTGCTGATATAAATCTACATAGGAACACTTATCCTTAGCTGGATTGAAAGAGGAGGGTGGTGCAAAAGAACACTTGCTCAAATAGCTCATTGGCTATGTCACTTGTTTCAGTATATGGTATATGATCCAAATTCCTAGGATCTATTATATCAAGTAATATAGGTATACGTTCTAATTTTTGTTTTTTAAAATGTTTTGCTGCGAAATATCTCTGTAGATTTAGCTTTCTAGTGAAAACATTCAAATCTACATATAGATTAAACAAATTAGGTTTATTAGGAGAACAATAAGATAGACCTCTGCCCAGGATTCTAATTTCATCGTTTGTGAGTTCATGTGCAGAAAAATTGAATATCCCCTCTCTTAATTTTAATAATTCTGTTTTTTTGAAGGTTTTCCCTCTACCTCTTCTCCCTCGTTTGGAAAAGATCTTTTTTGTTGTTGGAGGGGGTCCGTTTCTGTTCCACAGGGGGGCTAGGGGTCTGTCCCCTAAAAAACGATTATTAGTATTTCCTGAAGTGGATGGTCTTTCATCTCTACAATTTGATGTTTCCTGATATTGTGCTATAGATACATGGTTGGGGTCTTGCTCTATAAGTGGCCCGTATATATTGTATGCAGTGATCTCTTGTGACCGCCAATTCAATTATATGTGCCATTATCCTCTTAATTATGGGATGATGGTTTATTATGGTTTTCATGAACTGTACCATGGTTTACATTCTCATAATGGCGATCGTTGGACCCCCAACCAGGATTATCTCTAATAGTGCCCCAATGTTCTTGATGCGGACCATTATTTCTAGACCTCCAATTACTATTAGCTGGTGTGTTATGTTGGTACTGGTTGGTGTTTCTAGTTTGTTTCCAATTCGGATAGTATTCAGTTTTGTGCTGAGATGTGTTGTTATAATGATTAACTGTTGTGTATGTCTGCCTATTGTTTTTATTAGTGAATCTCCTATTGCGTGGTGGTATTGTGACCCATTTGTTTTCGGGGTTATCTTTTGTTTCACTAATAGGTTTCTTGTTATAAGTGTAATCCTTTCCATTAGCATAATCTTCTTCATCTCTAGCTATTTTAGAATTTTTCTTATCTATGATTTCTTTTTGGAAGCTATCCGTAGCTTTAATTGTGGCACTATTCAACCTCTGATAGTCCTCATGTTCTATGAAATTGCTTAATTCTTGCTGTGTTTTTTCAATTTCTACAGCTATTTTGTCAACCAAATGCTGTCTATGTGTAATCAACAGATCTATCAATTTCAAAGAACAATCTTCCAAAATAAATAATTATTTTTCTAGTAATTTATCACTATTTTTAAAGGAACAATTTTTTAAAACTCTCAAACCTCTAGGTATCTGTTTTTTCTCTTTATATTTTTGAGAGTATCTAAATCCCACCAGTGTCTGTTTTCAGATTTAATCAGATCCTCTAAACTAAAAAATAGGCTTACCATTGATTTTGCCACTACTTGGCCCTCAGGGTCCTGATTAGTGGGATTATGTAATAGCCTCCTAGAGAATCTTTCTGAAGCAGACAACATGGTAGAGTTATATGTTCAGATATATAGAACGTGCTGCCACCCTCTATGTAAAAGGACAATGCAATACCACAATACAACAGAAAGTGAGGGGCGCTCTGTAATGCTATATATAAGAATGGCAAGAGCAATATAATGATATATGAATAAACAAAAGATATATGCTTTATGACAGAAAGATCAAAAGATATATGCTCTATGGCAAAGAATCAAACCATATAGTCTGATAGAATCGAATCATGGAAGTCCCAAAAGAAGTCCCAATTGGAATATAGGACTATGTAGATGATCCAACTATGCTTGGGGAATAGAATGGAATGGCTGCTCTCCTCCACACAGACAGTGTAGCTAAGAAAAAACAAAAGACAGAGGGGCGGCTCATGTGTGCATCAGCATATTAATGATGAATGGAACAGAATTAGGTATTTGGTTTTTCTCTTTATATTTTTTGAGAGTATCTAAATCCCACTAGTGTCTGTGTTCAGATTTAATCAGATCCTCTAAACTAGAAAATAGGCTTACAATTGATTTTGCCACTCAGGTTCCTGATTAGTGGGATTATGTAATAGCCTCCTAGAGAATCTTTCTGAAGCAGACAACATGGTAGAGTTATATGTTCAGATATATAGAAACGTACTGCCACCGTCTATGCAAAAGGACAATGCAATACCACAATACAACAGAAAGTGAGGGGGCACTCTGTAATGCTATATATAAGAATGGCAAGAGCAATATAATGATATATGAATAAACAGATGACATATAAACAAAAGATATATGCTCTATGACAGAAAGATCAAAAGATATTTGCTCTATGGCAAAAAATCAAACCATATAGTCTGATGGAATCGAATCATGGAAGTCCCAAAATAAGTCACAATTGGAATATAGGACTATGTAGATGATCCAACTATGCTTGTGGAATGGAATGGCTGCTCTCCACACAGACAGTGTAGCTAAGAAAAAACAAAAGACAGAGGGGCGGCTAATGTGTGCATCAGCATATTAATGATGAATGGAACAAAATTCAAGCCGAATGGGTACTCACATTTAGTTCAAGTACACTTATGTACTAATAGAAGCAGGCTGGTAACTTGGGGTGTACCAGCTAACCCTCTCCAAGAGTAAGGTGGATGATGCAGGTACAAATCAAACCCACTTGGTGTGCGTTCATTACCCAGTTTAATTCGGAGCATAAAATTATAATATTATATAATATTAAACAAATATTGGCCTATTATACTTAAGGATCCTTATCTTAAAGGAATCCTTGAACAAAACCCAAGAATGGTTTTTAGGTGTGCTCCAACCTTGAAACAAAAACTTGCCCCTAGCAAAGTAGTTGTCTCCAAAAAAAATATACACAATATATCATCAACTAGGGTGATAAAAAAAGAAAAAGAAACCGGGGGGTGTTTAGATGTAACAAAAAGAGGTGTCACATGTGCAAATCGTTGACTCATGGTAGTAATTCTATTAAAAGTTACACTACTGGAGAATTTTTTTACATTAAAACAAACATAGATTGTAGTTCTGACTATGTCATTTATGTACTTACATGTGAATGTGGAGTACAATACTTAGGTCATATATGTATAAAGGTACGCACAAGATGGAGTGAGCATAATAGGAATTTGAAAATTGGCTCATTTAAACAGTGTATCTAGACACAGGGCATTACAGCACAATAAACGAAATACCTTTGTGATCACCCCATTAGAGGGCATACCAGGTTCTAATAGGTATAATAGAAACACTCGTTTACGCCAGAGGGAAACATACTGGATTTATCGTTTCCAGTCCCTTTTCCCTCTTGATTAAATGAGGTACTTGATCTAGCTGCCTTTTGATATTTTGATGTGAGGCCTCTAGTCTTTGATATCAATATGAGGGAGGAGTTGTCCCTTATCACATATACCAGTGTTGTCAGCGTGCAGATATCCAGCATGCTTGTCATTCATTAGCCAGCACATTTATACCAGCCTTGTGTGATCCTATTAATTATCATTTCATTTGTTTTATAATATAGAATAAGTTGTTCACTGTATCCCTCATTTATTTTTAAAGTAATTTATTTGTTTATATAATAGCCACAATTAGGCAATGTATCACTTGGGTGATGTAATAGTCATAATCATTACACCAGTTTGTAGCACACAATCTCAGAGGAGATTTACACACTGATAGAATACACTAGAATGCATCGACATTAGTTTATTTTGTGTACATTAGTTAGTTAGTTAGATATATTTAATCTTCCTAACATTAATAGTTTTAATACTTGTATGAATGGTTTAGATTATATCCCTTCTATATCTAATATTAGTAATTAATTGGCCATTATCTGGCAATACAGCACACAGACATTACATAGGGGGTCACCTAGTCACTATATGAACATTCCATTTTATAGCACACAATCTCAAAGGAGATTCACTCTCTGATAGAATAGACTAGAATGTATTTACAGTAGTCGTGTCTCATTCACACCCCATTCCATCACATAGTGAGATGCATTTAGTCATCTTGTAACTTATAGCGTTAATAGTTGTTAGAACGGTTAAAATATATAACCTGCACACGAGTGGGTTTGATTTGTACCTGCATCATCCACCTTACTCCTGAAGGGGGTTAGCTGGTACACCCCACGTTACCAGCCTGCTTCTACGAGTACATAAGTGTACTTGAACTAAATGTGAGTATCCATTTGGCTTGAATTTTGTTCCATTCATCAATTGATATGCTGATGCACACATGAGGCGCCCCTCTGTCTTGTTTTTTCTTAGCTACACCCAGATACGTCTGTGTGGAGGAGAGCAGCTATTCCACAAGCATAGTTGCATCATCTACATAGTCCTTTATTACAATTGGGACTTCTTTTGGGACTTCCATGATTCGATTCTATCAGACTATATGGTTTGATTTTTTGACATAGAGCATATATCTTTTGATCTTTCTGTCATAGAGCATATATCTTTTGTTTATATGTCATCTGTTTATTCATATATCATTATATTGCTATTGCCATCCTTATATATAGCATTACAGAGCACCCCCTCACTTTCTGTTGTATCCTTTCTTATCTCCCACTGTGAGTGTAATTTCTTCTGCTGGCTGTGTTTACATTCAGCTAGATTACGAGTTGTGCGTTATGACTCAAATTGTAGCATTATGGCCCATAACGCATCAATTTCCACAACGCAGCCATTCCAAGTTTGAAAAAACCTCCATAACACAACATAAATCCCCATCTACGCTCAAATCCATAACGCTATCTAAGACCAGTAGTTATTGATATATCGAAACCAAAAACCTTTACTAATCACTTCAAAAATATTATGCAAAGTACACTTAAACTCATACAAACACTGTACAATAAATTCATTTTTACTAACATTTAAAAAAAAAAAAAGTATAACGGATCAAAGATACGAGATCTTGGGTGTTAGAAAAAAAATGCACACAAACCCATTTTACATTGACTCACATAGACATACATGAACATACACTCAACTATAGATCTGTACAAATATCATCACATATATATATATATATATATATATATAATTCGCTACATAAAAACAATATACAGCAGATTACGTACACAAAAAATATTTTAATTATGAAATTATCACGATTTCATGTACTTTTTTACAGAATGACATGACATCACTCACTTTGCGCTCATCAGGAGTGTTGGAAGGTTTTTTTCTTTCAATTTCTCTCCTCCATTGACTTCTATGGGAAATATGTGCTAGTGCACGCGATCCGCCTCTTTAAGTAATGCACGCAATAATTTTGTCTTTTTAACCTCATAATACGGTGCACTAATTCATTAATTCTTGCGTAGGTCCGGCAATGACAAATAGATCACAAAATATACTATTTGGCACTGTAGTTATGCATTTTACATGTGTGAACATCAGTACAAGGTCAAAATCATTTAGGAAATTACATTACATCAAGTATAAATCACAATCAATTGTAGCATCAATAGGAAATCATTTTCAAGAATTAACACATATTTAAAGGGACATAAAACACCATTTTTAGATTTCATGATTCAGAAAGAGTAGGCAATTTTAAACAGTTTTCTCATTTATGTATATCATTTGATTTATTCTCTTCATATCCTTTGATGAACAGCATATCTAGTTAGGCTCAGTAGATGATAATTGGTGGCTGCACATAGATGCCTTCTGTGATGGGCTCACCCATGTGCATTGCTATTTCTTCAACAAAGGATATATAAACAATTAAGCTATTTAGATAATAGAAGTACATTGGAATGTTGTTTAAAATTGTATTCTCTGTCTGAATCATGAAAGATAAATTATGGCTTTAGTGTCCCTTTAAGATCAGGATTTAAACATAATATACCATTAGGAATTTCTTTTTTGTTCTCGCTTTTTTGGAAGGAACAACAATGCTATACTGCTTTATATAAATTAACATATGTGGGAGAGAATCACAATACATACATATCTGTACATAACACACATCACACAACAACAAAACATACATTTATCTTTTTTTTTTAATAGTTTTTTTATTGAGGTTTTTCGATATAAACAACATGCAATGATTGCCTTGTAACATCAAGGATATATATAGCATTGTTTAAGATACATTAACATTTATAAGGAAAAAAAAGAAAAAGACACAACAATGTATATCTATAAATAGGCTTCTTAAACCTCTATTTTATAATAGTGTAGCTTAGTTGGCTGACTAATTGGGTTGCCGCTTTTGGGCCAAATGGTCGCGAAAACTGAGAAATATATGGTAGTCAGGTGAGTAGCCACTTTTGGGCTTTATAATTATATTAAATAGACCATAATGTAAGGGGGGGAAAGAAGTCAGTGGGCGAGAGCCGCTCATAATATAGGGGATAATAAGGGGAAGGAGGGGGGTGGAGTTTTCTATAATAGAGCAGAAAATGAGCTAGGGGAGTAGGAAAAGCTTAGATGGCAGACATAGAGGTATAGTACTATTTAATGGTAGGTGTCTATGGCAGGGTATAAAGACTATCTGTTGTGTAGCTTAGTATTGCACGATATATAACCTAGTCTAGGTGCTCAATCAGGTCATGAGCTAGCATAGAATAGTAATGAAAAATATACCACTTAATACCAATCCTCAAACATAATACCCAGTCACAACAATAGTAATAGAACTTTGAAATAAAACTAGACTGCCTCTAGGTAAGTATAGGGGGTGTAAGCTAAGCATTATAAACATCCAGAGATTTTTTTGGCAGAGACATATATACTGTATGAAAGCTTAAAACAATGACAAACATTACATCTGGCGGACAAGATAAAAATTCAAATAGATGGTCTGCAGTGTTAGATTGTTGTATATGTAGCTCACCAGTAACTCATGCCAGGAGATGAGGGCACAAAGTATGATGTAATAGTATACAAGAAATCCTTCCGTGCCTCGTTAGTGATACTGGCCAGTGGTATATTAATCATATCAGTAATACGTTGCTAACTAACCAGGGAAAACAGAAGTAATGACACAATGACATAACTAACCCAACATTGTATAAGTGAGACAGCTACCTAGTTGTAATGGCTTATTGAAAGGTCGTAAGAGTCACCAGTGTCCTGTCTCTCTCCTGGGGAGGGTGCTCTATTCTGAGCAAGTTAGGTAGAAGGGACGTGGGATATGAACCGTAGGCAACAAGGGCCGATGGGAAAGGGGGGGAGAGAGAGCAGAGAGTAATTATGGGTGGATGTATATATGGGAAAAATCAGTTAGTATCTCTCAGTCCCTCTTCAAGTAGATAAGGGCCCCTAGATGGTAAAAGGAGAAGGGTGAGTGGTTGCATGGGTGTGTTGTAGGGTAGCTCTGAAACCTAATGTACCAGACAGCACACTGATATTATACTTAAAGCTAAAAGACCCTAGCACAGAGGGCTGGAACTATTGTAGACCTCATTATATTGTAGATCTATCTCTAAGTGCAAATATACATAAAGAGAAGATAGCCTATCAGGAGTAAAATTAGCCTTCATATGCGGGTTAAACAGAGCAGGTTAACAATGATACATAAGCCTAAAAACATAATAGAACAGGTTAACGTTTACATTTAAGGTAAAGTTCAAGTATCAATGATATTCATATACATTGCAGAGGTAGCACATACCTCATCGCTCCGTATCTCAGCTCTCAATAATGTAACTGGACTAGGACTATCTATAGCAGGAAATCAGACAGGAACTATATCTAAACGTTGAGTGTACATATACATATGTAATATGTGATGCGGGAAACAGGGATCCTGTCACATTTTATATCTATGATGAAATGGTGAAAAATGGGATAACGATGTTAATATTGTGCCTTTTGGTTTGTAACTTTAAAATGAAAAAAGCATAATATTTAGTGTGAGATTCTCCCCTAGGTATCAATATAGCAAAGGAAAAATAGCAATTGAGTTAGTCACTCTTGAACTGTAGTACAGATATGAGGATCACAACCGGTCAAAGACTAACGTCTAGATTTAGAGTTTTGTCGGTAAAGACCCGCGGTGCTAACGCTGCTTTTTTTCCCAGCGCACCCTTAAGACAACGCTGGTATTTAGAGTTGTCTGAATGGCTGCGTTAGCCTCAGAAAAGGGAGCGTTGATCATAATTTAGCTCCACATCAACTCTCAATACCAGCGTTGCCTACGGTAGTGGTAAGCTGGAAAAACGTGATTGTGCACGATATCCCCATAGGAAACAATGGGGCTGAGCTGGCTGAAAAAAAAACTAACACCTGCAAAAAAGCAGCGTTCAGCTCCTAACGCAGCCCCATTGTTTCCTATGAGGAAACACTCTCTAAGTCTACACCTAACACCCTAACATGAACCCTGAGTCTAAACACCCCTAACCTTACACTTATTAACCCCTAATCTGCCACCCCCGCTATCGCTGACACCTGCATTTTATTATTAACCCCTAATCTGCCGCTCCTGACACCGCCGCAACCTACATTATCCCTATGAACCCCTAATCTGCTGTCCCTAACATCGCCGACACCTATATTTATTACCCCCTGATCTGCCCCCCCCCCACAACGTCGCCGCCACTTACCTACACTTATTAACCCCTAATCTGCCGACCGGACCTCGCCGCCACTATAATAAATGTATTAACCCCTAAACCGCCGAACTCCCGCCTCGCAAACACTATAATAAATTGTATCAACCCCTAATCTGCCCTCCCTAACATCGCCGCCACATACCTACAATTATTAACCCCTAATCTGCCGCCCCCACCATCGCCCCTACTATAATAAAGTTATTAACCCCTAAACCTAAGTCTAACCCTAACACCCCCCTAAATTAAATATAATTTAAATTAATCTAAATACATGTACTATCATTAAATAAATTATTCCTATTTAAAACTAAATACTTACCTATAAAATAAACCCTAATATAGCTACAATATAACTATGAGTTACATTGTAGCTATTTTAGGATTTATATTTATTTTACAGGCAACTTTGTATTTATTTTAACTAGGTACAATAGCTATTAAATAGTTATTAACTATTTAATAGCTACCTAGTTAAAATAATTACAAAATTACCTGTAAAATAAATCCTAACCTAAGTTACAAATACACCTAACACTACACTATCAATAAATTAATTAAATAAATTAACTACAATTAGCTAAACTAAAATACAATTAAATAAACTAATCTATAATAAAAAAAAAAAACAACTAAATTACAGAAAATAAATTTTTTTTTACAAGAAGTTTAAACTAATTACACCTAATCTAAGATCTCCCTACCTTGAGTCATCTTCACCCAGCCGAGCCGAATTCTTCATCCAAGCGGAGCAAGAAGATATCATCCATCCGGTAGAAGTCTTCATCCAAGCGGAGTAAAAAGAGGTCCTCCATCCGGTAGAAGTCTTCATCCAAGCGGTGCAAGAAGAGGTCCTCCATCCGGTAGAAGTATTCATCAAAGCGGCGTCTTCTATCTTCATTCATCTGGAGCAGAGCCATCTTCCATCCAGCCGACGCGGAGCCATCCTCTTCAACCGACGGACTAACGACGAATGAAGGTTCCTTTAAGGGACGTCATCCAAGATGGCATCCAAAAAAAGTACATGAAATCGTTATAATTTCATAATTAAAATATGTTTTGTGTACGTAATCTGCTGTATATTGTTTTTATGTAGCGAATTATATATATATGTGATGATATTTGTACACATCTATAGCTGAGTGTATGTTCATGTATGTCTATGTGAGTCAATGTAAAATGGGTTTGTGTGCATTTTTTTTCTAACACCCGAGATCACGTATCTTTGATCCGTTATGCTTTTTTTTTTAAATGTTATTAAAAATTAATTTATTGTACAGTGTTTGTATGAGTTTAAGTGTACTTTGCATAATATTTTTGAAGTGATTAGTAAAGGTTATTTAGATTAATTTAAATTATATTTAATTTAGGGGGGTGTTAGGGTTAGACTTAGGTTTAGGGGTTAATAACTTTATTATAGTATCGATGACGGTGGGGTGACGGCAGATTAGGGGTTAATAATTGCAGGTAGGTGGCGGCGATGTTAGGGAGGGCAGATTAGGGGTTAATACCATTTATTATAGTGTTTGCGAGGCGGGAGTGCGGCGGTTTAGGGGTTAATACATTTATTATAGTGGCGGCGAGGTCCGGTCGGCAGATTACGGGTTAATAAGTGTAGGTAGGTGGCGGCGTCATTGGGGGAGGCAGATTAGGGGGTAATAAATATAATATAGGTGTCGGCGATGTTAGGGGCTCATAGGGATAATGTAGGTTGCGGCGGTGTCCGGAGCGGCAGATTAGGGGTTTAAAAAATGCATTATAGGGTTTGTGATGTGGGGGGGGCCTCGGTTTAGGGGTTCATAGGTAGTTTATGGGTGTTAGTGTACTTTATAGCACAGTAGTTAAGAGCTTTATGTTCCGGCGTTAGCCCATAAAGCTCTTAACTACTGACTTTTTTTGGCGGTAGGAAACTTGTCGGTAGAGGCTCTACTGTTCACTTCTTCCAAGACTCCAAATACCAGCGTTAGGCAAATCCCATTGAAAAGATAGGATACGCAATTGACGTAAGGGGATCTACGGTAGCCTGGAGTCGTGGAAAGAAAATGAGCGGTAGAACCTTTCCTGCCTGACTCTAAATACCAGCAGGCGGTAAAAAGCAGTGTCAGGACCCCTTAATG
Organism: Bombina bombina; assembly: GCF_027579735.1. Lineage (NCBI taxonomy): Eukaryota > Metazoa > Chordata > Amphibia > Anura > Bombinatoridae > Bombina > Bombina bombina. Next base: position 851,293,612 of record NC_069502.1, read on the forward strand.
CTGCTTTTGACGGCTAACACCAAACTCTAAATCTAGCCGTATACTTAGTAATAGGAGCGTAAGCTAAAAGAATAATAGCAAAGAGTTTACTATAAAATGTGTGAGGGTGCATCCTGCTATTATAAAATTACAAGCTGTGTTCAGTTTAACTTCTGTTTTGAACGTCTGGGGCTTATAACTTAAAACCCCCCCCCAATAACATATCAGATCACAATCTAGGGCTTAGCTGAAGAAAGTGCTGGAGTGGACTGGTAGTCAGGATGACCCCATCAGTATAAAAAATTAATGGAGTCATATTGTCAGCAATGTGGATATGAATCAACTGCAATAAGAACAAAGACAACCCCTATTAAACATTTTATTAAACATTTTAGTCAGGTTATCAATTTTTGTGAGGGTTGTAGGCGCTGAATATGATACCAAATAGTTTAGGCTACTAATTCCTCACATTAGGGCAAATCCAGATCGTTGAACAAGTATCTCATTCGGGTTCTCATATTTTGCCCCATAGTTGGATGACAATCTCCTAGATTAATGTTCCAACCCATATATGCACTAACCAAAACAGTGGCTTCAGTAGCATTATATAATGAATCATATCTTAACTGTGGGGACAACTGAAAAACACAAGTCAATAATATAATCAGATGAGGTATAGGAGTGTATAACGTCACACTAGTAAGAGGAAACCTATATAAGGTAGGCATATGTTAGTGGTAAGCTTCTATAAGAGGTAAGTATAAAACTGCACAGCGTCTATGGGGAATCAGGACACAAAGATAAATAGCGGATAGGTAACTGGATACCCCGTAGTGTAATAACATCTGTAATAGCAGCGCTATCCTACACCACTTCTCTGTAATCGATGAGTTCCAGCCACACAGTTCAGGGACAGGAGAATTAAGTTAGAAAAGAGCCTCCTCAAACCGGGAGAATTATACCAGCGGTAAGAGCCTGAGCAAGTGGATGACCCATACTGTATGTATAGTCAGTCCTTATGCCTTCCAATGCTTCGCCAGAAACTCCCTCTCACCTTCTGCATAGGTCGGAACTGGACGAAGGGTTTTGACTGCGGACCATTCTCCCGTGTAGTGACAGCAGGTCTAGGCATGATAGAGTTACCGTCGTATTTCCATGTAGATGGGATAAGCTTCGGCTTTGCCCATATCACTTGAGACAGTAATGGTTGGGTTGCACCTCAATCTACTGCGTAGGACAAGTTGTATTCCTCTGCTTGGCGCGGTTCATGTTGCCTGGCCTCCTCTCCGCTGTTCGCCATCTTGGGTTTACCTGTGTCTTCCGCCGAGGATTGGGAACTGATTAAGTGCCTGAGCTCATCAAAGCTGCTACTCATCTGCAGATCTAGGTTTCTAAGAAGCGCTTGAATCATTGAGCAGTTTGCCTCCGCCATGTTGAAGGGATGGGCAGCTCAGTGGTATGTTTGCAGCTGTCGATATTTACAGTGGTCTGATGAAGGGCCTCAGACAGCCTTATTCTCAAGTGCAGCTCAATCAAAGTTATAGTAGAGGTTGTTAGCTTGTAGTTTGCTCCTAGTGTATGATCTAGTTAGTGCTGCAGTAGCAGCTGCCGATCCAATATCACTCTGCTTGGTAGGATCTGGGCATTCTAGAATGGCCGCTGACAAGAGTGACACTGTAAAAGATAGATGCCGCTCAGCAGGTTTCCTATGCGATCCACTTGATCCCCATGCTATAGAGAGGCATCCTTGGATGCAGAGTTTTTGCTCTCAAGAAATGATGCCGTAGATCAGGACGGATCAGGACTTTACTGCCTCTTTAATCAGTTTCTCACTCAATATTACATATATACGTAGACGAGAGGTTTGGAAGATCTTCATTATTATTGTGATTTCAATGGTACACGTAAAATATTAAAATATCGCCAATCACTTATATATGCCAGGCATACTTTATCATTTTTCAACAATATAGCAGCAACATTGCCCAATCAGATTCTATGCCATGTCTATGCACACATTATAGACAAATATGCACTTTCAATCATTTGAGCGTGGACTTGTGTTTTGTAATATAATATCACGTTTATTTGTTACACATATGAACAAACATTACGAAGATAAACTGTATATGTTATATTTTACACTTTAACACTTTCACATTACGATTTATTGTTTACTTTGAAAGAATTTGTGCCACTCAGATACAATCAAGTGTATACAATCGGCAATCATTACGAACACGCTACCATTGGAAATTTTGCACTATAAATCACCCAAACACCATGGCCAATACATCCCTTATGACTGCTTTTGTGTGTTTGCATACCTTGTTACTCATTTTGTGTTTGCTCTGCTATTTAATTTGTGCTGGACAACCCCCAGTTAGATTGTGTTAGATTTTGTTGGTGCTGTTGGACAAGTTATGTACAACAGACTCAGGCGTGCCCAGCGCCTCAAAGAGGAGCATGTGGAATGCCTGAGAATTAGGGCTCCTCCTGTTCACAGGGTGAGGCTCTCCTTGTATAACATGAGGGATGCCGCGGTTTTTGATAAGTATCCACTCAATAGACAGCAGCTATTGAGCCTTTATGATGTACTAAAGCCTTATCTGGAGCCACGCAGACGTATGCGCACTGCAATCCCTGGCATGTCCAAGATATTTTGCTGTATACATGTCCTGGCGTCCGGAAGCTTTCAATCTGCGGAGGGGTACTTGTCCGGTATGTCCCAAGGCACCTTATCTGTGGTTTTTGAAAGATTTCTGAACTCCATGACAATAATTTGTAGGCTTTTTGTAGGACGATTGGAAACGCCTCAAGAGGGAATTCTATGGAATAGCTGAAATGCCAAATGTTTTGGGAGCAATAGATTGCACCCATATTCCTCTGTGGGCTCCAGTAGAAGAGGGTCCTTTCCGAAATTGCAAACACTTTCATAGTTTGAACGTGCAGTTTATTTGCGGCACACGGATGCGAATTATGAACATGTTTGCGAATTTCTGGGGCGCCAGTCATGACGCCCGTATCCTCAGACAGTGCTCACTCTGGCAACAGTTTGCACTGATGTAATTGGTTAATCATAGTCATGTGCTGGGACTTTGTACTTTTTATATAGTCCTCAATCAGGTAGCCATGAAAATACACAATTATTGCACTTCTGCTATAAGGATAAAACATCCATGTAGGCGACACTGGGATTGGCCATTAACAATCACATGACATAGCAAACAATGAAAACAATAGCCAGCCAAGAGGAAATTGATAGCTCTTAAGTCTTCATTCCGGTAGTTTGCAACCTGAGCAATGGGAAATAGGGCGGGAACGGATGCTAGGGCGCTGAGTGGGTCTCCTTGGTTTTTACATTTCCGGCTCCGTCGTTAGCAATTTTTCAAAATTCTTTGAACATATATGCTTGACAAAGGGCCGAAATGCGTAGCAATCCATTTTTTTTCTTTTCTCTTTTTTTGTTAAACCTGCCTGCATGCCCCCAACTGATGCAGACGTAACCAGTTATCGGCCAGGAATACCAGGGGTATAGTTGTAAGCCTACTTTTCTTTTTTGGAGCGTACTAGTACAGGTTTTTCAGTGTGTGTGTCTTTTGGTGTTCATTTGTGTGTAGGTTCTTAGAACCGAGGTATCTACCATTTTTAAAATCTTTTAATAAAGGATTAAGTTTTAATATTTCCTGTACCTTAAGGGAGCTGGTGGTGCACTCTTAAACTCTTATTTTGTCATCCCTTATGGTGTGACACCCTCTTTATTCAAAGTACACTAACACCAATAAACTATCTATTAAGACCTAAAGCGCCACCCTCCCACATCGCAAACACTATTTAAAACTTATTAACCCCTCATCTGCAGCCTTACCACATCACGACTATTAAATAAATTTATTAACCCCTAATCTGCCAACCACCCTCATACCCAACACTATTTAAATATATTAACCCCTAAACCGCAGCTTCCCGACATCGCCGACACTATAATAAAGTTATTAACCCCTAAAACTCCGGCCTCCCACATCGCCGCCACTAAATAAACCTATTGACCCCTAAACCGCCACCCCCCACATCGCAAAACACTAAATTAAACTATTAACACATAAACCTAACACCCTCCTAACTTTAAATTAAAATTACAATATAACTATATTTAAATAAATAAAAATTAACCTGTGAAATAAAAATAAACCTGACATTAAACTATAAATTAACCTAACATTAATATTCTAATAAAAAAAATAAACTACCAATTAAAAATCCTAAATTACAAATAAAAAAAAATAAATCCTAGGAAAAAAATTAAAATATCTAACATTAACCCCCCCCACTAAAATTAAGAAAAATAAAAAACACTAATATCACAAAAAATTATAAACTAAATTATCAAAAATAAAAAACAATTACACCTAATCTAATAGCCTCTAATAGCCCTATAAAAATAATAAGCCCCCCAAAATAAAAACACCCCCTAGCCTAAAATAAACTAACAATAGCCCTTAAAAGGGCCTTTTGTAGGGCATTGCCCTAAGTTAAACAGCTCTTTAACCTGTAAAAAAAATACAAAGTCCCCCCAACAGTAAGGGGCATTTTGTATGGGCATTGCCCTTAAAAGGGCATTCAGCTCTTTTTCAATGCCCATTCAGCTCTTTTACAATTGCCCAAAGCCCTAATCTAAAAAAAAAAAAAAAAAACACCCAAAAAAACAAACAAAAAACAACCCAACACTTATCCCATAAAATCTACTCGCGGTTCCTGAAGTTCGGAAATCCATCTTCATTCAGGCGGCGAGAAATCTTCATCCAGGCGGCGACACTTTCATCCATCTTGGGGTTGTCTTCTATCTTCATCCCGGTGGAGGGAGCTATCCTGGAAGACATCCTGCGCGGAGTGTCCTCTTCATAAGGTCACCGCCGTACGCTGAAGTTGAATGCAAGGTAGTTGTTTCGAAATGGCGTACCTTGCATTCCTATTGGCTGATTTGATTCTTCAAATTCAAATCAGCCAATAGGATGAGAGCTTCTGAAATCCTATTGGCTGTTCAAAAGAGCCAATAGAATTTCAGTAGCTCTCATCCTATTGGCTGATTTGAACAGCCAATAGGATTTTAGTAGCTCTCCAAAATAAAATCAGCCAATAGGAATGCAAGGGACAACATTTTGAAAAGGCTCCCTTGCATTGATGATTCAGTATACGGCGGCGACCGTATGAAGGATATCTTCAGGATGGAGCCGCTCCGTGCCGCCGGGATGAAGATAGAAGATGCCGTCTGGATGGATGAAGACCTCGCCGCCTGGATGAGGACTTCACCGCCTGGATGAAGAAGGATGTCCGGACTTCAAAAACTGTAAGTGGATCGTCAGGGGTGTTAGTTTTATTTAAACTTTTTTGGGTGTTTTTTTTTTTAGATTAGGGTTTTGGGCTTTCCTAAAAGAGCTTAATGCCATTTTAAGGGCAATGAAAAAGAGCTGAATGCCCATACAAATGCCCTTTTCAGGGCAATGGGTAGCTTTGGTTTTTTTAAGAGTTAGTTTTTTTTTATTTTGGGAGGTTGGTTGGGTGGTGGGTTTTACTGTTGGGGGGACTTTGTATTTTTTTTTTACAGGGAAAAGAGCTGATTTCTTTAGGGCAATGCCCTACAAAAGGCCCTTTTAAGGGCTAATGGTAGTTTATTGTAGGCTGGTTATTTTTCTATTTTGGGGGGGCTTTTTTATTTTGATAGGGCTATTATATTAGATTTAATTGTTTTTATTTTGGATAATTTTCGTTTTTTTTATTTTTCGTAATTTAGTGTTTGTTATTTTTTGTACTTTAGTATTTTTTTATTGTTTGTAATTGTACATTTTTTTTTAGTAGTGTTAGGTTTTTTAATTTGTAATTTAATTTATTTAATTGATAGTTATTTTAATTTTAGTATAATAGTAATGTTAGTTTATTTTATAGTTTAATCTTAGTTTTTTTTTAATTCACAGGTAAGTTTTTATTTATTTTAAGATAGGGATCTTGTAATTTCAATTTAAAGTTAGGGGGGTTGTTAGGTTTAGGGGTTAATAGTTTAATTTAGTGTTTTGCGATGTAGGGGGGCTGGCGGTTTAGGGGTTAATAGGTTTATTTAGTGGTAGTGATGTGGGAGGCCAGGGCTTAATAACTTTATTTAGTGGCGATGATGTCGGGGAGTGGCGGGATAGGGGTTAATATCTTTATTATAGTGTGGGCGATGTTGGGGTGCGGGGGAATAGGGGTTAATAACTTTAGTATAGTGGCGGCGATATCGGGAGCGGCAGATTAGGGGTTAATAAATGTATTTTGGTGGTGGCGATGTCGGGAGCGGCAGATTAGGGGTTAATAACTTTATGTAGGTGTCGGCGATGTCGGGGGCAGCAGATTAGGAGTGTTTAGACGTGGGGTTTATGTCAGGGTGTTAAGTTTAAATGTAACTTTTTTTTCCCCTTAGACATCAATGGGGGTTGCGTTACGGAGCTTTTCATTCTGCGATCGCAGGTGTTTTTCTCACACTCTCTCCCCATTGATGTCTGAGGGGAAAGCCTGCACAAGCACGTCAAAGCAGTGCTTGTATTTTGTGTGGTATGGAGCTCAACGCAACCATATCGCACGCACAAAAGGCGGCTTTTCAAAAACTCGTAATGGCAGTGCTATGGAGGGTGAAATAACTAAACTTTTCTTGCATTCGTTTCGCACCCACTATAGCGCAAAACTCGTAATCTAGGTGAGTGTTAACTGAAAGAATGTGTGGATAAGTGACATGGATATTGCAAGAAAACAGAATTTATGTTTACCTGATAAATTACTTTCTCCAACGGTGTGTCCGGTCCACGGCGTCATCCTTACTTGTGGGATATTCTCTTCCCCAACAGGAAATGGCAAAGAGCCCAGCAAAGCTGGTCACATGATCCCTCCTAGGGCTCCGCCTACCCCAGTCATTCGACCGACGTTAAGGAGGAATATTTGCATAGGAGAAACCATATGTTACCGTGGTGGACTGTAGTTAAAGAAAATAAATTATCAGACCTGATTAAAAAAACCAGGGCGGGCCGTGGACCGACACACCGTTGGAGAAAAGTAATTTATCAGGTAAACATAAATTCTGTTTTCTCCAACATAGGTGTGTCCGGTCCACGGCGTCATCCTTACTTGTGGGAACCAATACCAAAGGCTTTAGGACACGGATGAAGGGAGGGAGCAAATCAGGTCACCTAAATGGAAGGCACCACGGCTTGCAAAACCTTTCTCCCAAAAAATAGCCTCAGAAGAAGCAAAAGTATCAAATTTGTAAAATTTAGAAAAAGTGTGCAGTGAAGACCAAGTCGCTGCCTTACATATCTGATCAACAGAAGCCTCGTTCTTGAAGGCCCATGTGGAGAGCCACAGCCCTAGTGGAGTGAGCTGTGATTCTTTCAGGAGGCTGCCGTCCGGCAGTCCTCATAAGCCAATCGGATAATGCTTTTAATCCAGAAGGAGAGAGAGGTAGAAGTTGCTTTTTTGACCTCTCCGTTTACCAGAATAAACAACAAACAAAGACGAAGTTTGTCTGAAATCCTTAGTAGCTGCTAAGTAAAATTTGAGAGCACGAACTACATCCAAGTTGTGCAACAAACGTTCCTTCTTTGAAACTGGATTAGGACACAAAGAAGGCACAACTATCTCCTGGTTAATGTTTTTTGTTAGAAACAACTTTTGGAAGAAAACCAGGTTTAGTACGCAAAACCACCTTATCTGCATGGAACACCAGATAAGGAGAAGAACACTGCAGAGCAGATAATTCTGAAACTCTTCTAGCAGAAGAAATTGCACCCAAAAACAAAACTTTCCAAGATAATAACTTAATATCAACGGAATGTAAGGGTTCAAACGGAACCCCCTGAAGAACTGAAAGAACTAGGTTGAGACTCCAAGGAGGAGTCAAAATTTTGTAAACAGGCTTGATTCTAACCAGAGCCTGAACAAAGGCTAGAACATCTGGCACAGCTGCCAGCTTTTTGTGAAGTAACACAGACAAGGCAGAAATCTGTCCCATCAAGGAACTTGCAGATAATCCTTTTTCCAATCCTTCTCGAAGGAAGGATAGACTCTTAGGAATCTTAACCTTGTCCCAAGGGAATCCTGCAGATTCACACCAACAGATATACCAAATTATGTGGTAATTTTTCTGGTTACAGGCTTTCAGGCCTGAACAAGAGTATTAATAACAGAATCTGAGAACCCGCGCTTTGATAAGATCAAGCGTTCAATCTCCAAGCAGTCAGCTGCGTGGGTCGAACGGACCTAGAACAAGAAGGTCTCGTCTCAAAGGTAGCTTCCATGGTGGAGCCGATGACATATTCACCAGATCTGCATACCAAGTCCTGCGTGGCCACGCAGGAGCTATCAAAATCACCGACGCCCTCTCCTGATTGATCCTGGCTACCAGCCTGGGAGATGAGAGGAAACGGCGGGACACATAAGCTAGTTTTGAAGGTCACAAGGTGCTACTAGTGCAGTCCCACTAGAGCCGCCTTGGGAGTCCATGGATCTGTACCCGTAGTAAAGGAACTCTGAAGTTCAGACGAGGAGGCCCATCAGATCCATGTCTGGAATGCCCCAACGGTTGAGGGACTTTGGACAAAGATTTCCGGATGGAGTTTCCCACTCCCCCGGGATTGCAATGTCTGTACGACTCAGAAAATCCCGCTTACCCAATTTTCCACTCATGGGATGTGGATATCAGACAGGTGGCAGGAGTGAATGGCTATCTTACATGAAAGTCATGCTGAGGAGAAAGTAATATGGCTGTATGAGCTACAGGAACCGGTATGGCTCAAAATAAAACTTTCTTCAAGTTGAACTTTTTTTTTTTTTTTTTAATAAGAACTCCCCACTAGTACTGTAGAGCTGTAGGGAAAATGAAATATAGTAACAAACTATTATAATTCAACAGATGATGTTATTTCAGGATTGGTAATTAATAACTGTCTTTAACAATGTACATGGAGAAAAAATTTGTTAATCATGTGCAGCAATAACGCTCATAGACAGGCCTTAATCAGGGCACAACCAAACCCAAGATTGTGTCTGCATGAAGTACTGATTGCCTCATCCTTCCTGACCTGATCAGGAGTGACAATGAATCGCTACTTCAGAGCAGCTTTTTTTTTTATCCATTTCTTTAAAATCCCTTTAGAGGCTGAAGCGCAACAAGCACTGAGGTAATAAAGGATGTTCCAAACAATTTGAGATTTTTGTGATTGCACAAGTCTCATTAAGACACAATTCCCCTTGTCACCATCTACCCAATTCCAGTGTCACTATATATATATATATATATATATATATATACACACAGTTCATTATGAGTTAGACAGACAGATAGGATCCAGACTAACCCCTGGACCTGGTAACAACTTTATCTCCTCCTCTGGGACTTGCACCTATGTTGTCTGCCTAAGGCCCTTGGCTAATTTGCACATTAATACACTCTATGAACAGAGAATTGATTGATTGATAATGTTTGCATTGTGTCCTCCTTTTCTTTTCACTCCACCATAATACAGTAAGTAACTTACATGTGTTTAGTTGGCTTATATTGATTTTAATCTCCTCCTCCCTGTAGTAATTTTGTTTTATTTAGTCTGTTTTATGCATTTGCATTCCTTATGCCATGATTTAATGTCATTGTGTTCCCAAATTCATTTCACTAGCGCTATGGAATTTGATGGCACTTTACAAATAAATGATCATAACAATAATATTGTAAAGCTAGAAGCTTGCAATGTTCTGCTTATTTTTACTCATGTTGAGCTGATTCATAAAGCTAGTTGTTTTTTTATAATAGATACAAACAGGGCTTTATTGCTTAAAACATTTGTAAAATAAAGATATTCATATAATACAATATCATAGGTTTATAAAATCAAAAGTGGTACTAAACTGAAATTAATTTAAAGGGACACTGAACCCAAATTTTTTTCTTTCATGATTCAGATAGAGCAGGCAATTTTAAGCAACTTTCTAATTTACACCTATTATCAATTTTACTTCGTTCTCTTGCTTTCTTTATTTGAAAAAGAATGCATCTAAGCTATTTTTTTGGTTCAGAACCATGGAAAGCACTTGTTTATTGGTGGGTGAATTTATCCACCAATCAGCAAGAACAACCCAGTTTGTTCACCAAAAATGGGCCTGCATCTAAACTTACATTCTTGCATTTCAAATAAAGATACCAAGAGAATGAAGACAATTTGATAATAGGAGCAAATTAGAAAGTTGCTTAAAATTGCATGCTCTCTCTGAATCACAAAAGAAAAAAAAATTGGGTTCAGTGTCCCTTTAATGAATTGCTTAATGTGAACACATCTCATATTTTATCTTCAGTTAAGAACTTTGTTTTAATGGGGTTTTGTTTTTCTTCCTATGAAGAAAGAAAAAAATGCTGTCTTGGATTTAAAATTATTTACCATGCAAAGAAAAAATTAAAACTTAAAAATAACTTTTGCTCAAGAAAAAGCCAAAACCAAGTAAGTTCCATCCTTATTTTTACACTGTCTGGAGCATGTTTATTAATAGCTAATCTAAACCTTTAGGAAACATAAAAAGGGATTCTTCCTTTAGACTGCCATATAGTTAAGCATGATACATCAATCCAGAACATGTTTCTTCTGCTCCAGAGTCTAGTGGCAGTTTACTTTATACCACTCCGGCCAGTACTTTCATGAAGTTCCTGAAGCACAGTTCTTGTGCTGATGGAACGCTGTAGTGAGTGATGTAACAGATAAAAGACCATTTTTACGCAATATGTGGTTCCGGTCTCTTCAGTCCCGCTATGTGAGTGGGTGTGTTCTATATATATATATATATATATATATATATATATATATAGTGACACTGGAATTGGGTAGATGGTGACAAGGGGAATTGTGTCTTAATGAGACTTGTGCAATCACAAAAATATCCAATTGTCATCCTTTATTACCTCAGTGCTTGTTGCACTTTAGCCTCTAAAGGGATTTTAAAGAAATGGATTAAAAAAAAAAGCTGCTCTGAAATAGCGATTCATTGTCACTCCTGATCAGGTCAGGAAGGATGAGGCAATCAGTACTTCATGCAGACACAATATTGGGTTTGGTTGTGTCCTGATTAAGGCCTGTCTATGAGCGTTATTGCTGCACACGATTAATAAATTGTTTCTCCCATGTACATTGTTAAACACAGTTATTAATTACCAATCCTGAAATAACATCATCTGTTGAATTAGAAGTTTGTTACTATATTTCATTGTCCCTACAGCTCTTTTCGCAGGTCTGTGACATATCTCCTTATATTATTGCAGACAGGTGACACATTTATGCCCTTCTAGTTTTGTTTGCTTGAAAAATCCATAGTACAATTTAGCAAAGGAAGCAGACTGGTGAAAAAATCTTCACGTAAGTGGATGGGAGCACATGACAATGGTATTGTTACTGAATACAAATGGTTTAAACAGTTGTAAATGCTGTACAAATGAGCTGTGCAGGATATTTGTTACTGAAATCTGCTGGGTTTGAGATGTTAAATCTGATATTATTAAAGGGATACTAACTCGGCTCCTAACCTTTACATTCTTGCTTTTTAAATAAAGATAGCAAGAGAACGAAGAAAAAATTATAATAGGAGTAAATTAGAAAGTTGCTTAAAATCGCATGCTCTCAATCATTAAAGAAAACATTTGGGTTTAGTATCCATTTAACTATTGCGTCCTCTCTTTTTAGTGTGCATCACAGACTTTTCTATACAGTATATACTTTATATAAAGGTACATAACAGACCTTTGTATATATAATATATTTTATATAAGGTACTACACGCTTTTGTTTTCCATGAAGCCCCTTATACTTTCATCTTCTCTTTTGGTTACAGAGATTTGATGGAAAACCAACAAGTATTTAAAGCTGCCCTAAAGAAGGAAGTCAAACTGCAGAGAAAGTCATCAGAAGACCATTAAGCTTTTAAATAATCCTTCTTTGTAAACTACAAGCAGCTTTCTGCAACTTTAACATTTATATAAATAGTTTTAATAAAAAGTTTATAACCACAAATTGGTTTTGTCATTTGTTTTCCATTTGTTTTTAACTGTGTTATGATTACATTGCAATGTATTAAGTGCTCTCTGAAAAGTTATAATACGCTCTTGCATTTAAAACATCTTAGAAGACAACAAACGCTGCAAACACACTTATCCTAAGAACACACATAGAACAAAATAATATATAGCCTACCAGTTCGTAGTCAGAATATCATCTGGAGGATATGCAAGTAAAGGCAGCTTTCAAACAGAATCTGAGAATTTGAGGGTAAGCAGTGAGTAAAAATAGCCTATTGATTGACAGGTAGGTTAAAAGGGGATGAGACATGTGGGGCAGGGGAGATATATAGCAGTGAGCAGCAGCAGAGAAGTCCCAAAGAACAATGTGTACAAAGAATATTTGTCACTAAGTCTTTTGCACAGTGTCATCGTAGGACTCCAATCCATTAATTCAGTAGACTGGACATATTCTAAGAATAAAGTAATGAAATATGTTATTATGAATTTTTAGGTGAGTTTGTGGTTAATAAAGGTAGCATAAGCAAGGAGTTAAGGAGTCTTCCTTAAAATTAATGACAATATACCATTATATTCAAAAAGTCAGTTTAATCATATACAGTCCTTAGTAAGAAGTTTTAATGGAGATAATATAATGGAAAACATACAAATCTTATGTATGATGCAACACATTCTATATCATGACTTTTTTTAAGGATGAAGGAAATAGATAATCTGCTCTCTAAATTGCTAGTAAAATATAAAACAAACTTTTGGGATTTTGATTACCAGCCGATAATCCTATTAGCTATGAGCCATGTAAAAACCCCTTAAAAATGAGAATATTTCCACTGGGCAGACAATGCAACAACTGAAAATAGAAATGCAGTTTGCTACACAACTGCCAGTCGTGCCAAGTGCAGAAAATGTTGTGATAAAGTTATCAAGAGGTCTCACATACAATATAGGGGCTAGATTAAACAAGGTGAACTAACGTGCATGAGCAACATCGGGTTCTATCACGTAAGTAAAATTTCGCTCATATTACAAGTTGAAAGTAAACGTGATTGCCCTGAGGTCAATCACATTTTACATTAAAAGTATTTGGCACAACTTCAGACTTCAGTAAAGGGCTAAGGGGTTAAAATTTTTTCCCCCAAATACAACATTAATACATTTAAAAATAGTTACACTTGAATAAACACTACTTGATTAAAAATTATTCATATGAATATTATGTAAAAAGTATAAGGGTTCAAGGGTATATGACATGTTTATTACTCTCGTTGGGTATAGTGCACTTGGTTAAACACGGTGTTCACAGTGATGGGATTCAGCCTGTTCTTGCCAGTTCCTAAAATTTAGAAAAGTGTAGTATTTGGAGAAGTTAGAGAATCCATTGCTAAAACCCACTAGAACCTGTTCATAAAAATTTGAGAATCCCCACCCCTGGGTGTTAGTTTTTTTTAAGTCTATGGGGAAAAGTTATCACGGTTGCGTGTTGGGTTTTGCACCGCAAAGTTTTTAATTTGTAATACACATGCAATCTGAAGTGTGCAAAAAGCTTACTTCTAGCTGTGTTTTCACTCTAGTGGGAGCTCTAAATACCGCTCCAATCTAGCCCATAGTGAAGCTGCTGTGTGTAGAGTCCATAAAACATAATCCACCACGATAAAGGGTCCATGTACTTAATGTGTCTGGAAATACAAGGGTATATGCAGTCATGGCCTAGTCACATTGCAACTGGAAAGAGGGAGCTGTGTGAAATCACTTCTGTAAAATGGCTTTGCCCCCTGTATGATGTTTCTGATGTATAATAAGACTTGCTTTGTGAGAAAAAAAAAACACATTCAGAACCATTAAAATGCTTTCTCTCCTGTATGGATTTTCTGATGCTTACCAAGATGTGCTTTCTGAATAAAAGATTTTCCACAGTCAGAACATGAAAATTGCTTCTCTTCCTGTATGAATTTTCTGGTGTGTACTAAGAACTTGATTTGTGGATAAAACATTTCCCACATTCAGAACATGAAAAATGCTTACTCTCTTGTATGAATTCTCTGATGTTTAATAAGATGTGCTTTCTGAGTAAAAGATTTCCCACAGTCAGAACATAAAATATGGCCTTTCTCCCTATATGAATTTTCTGATGTTTACTATGATGTGCTTTCTGAGTAAAAGATTTCCCACAGTCAGAACAAAAAAATGCCTTTTCTCCTATATGAATTTTCTGATGCATAATAAGATTTGAATTTAAAGTAAAACATTTACCACATTCAGAACATGGAAATGCTTTCGCTCCTGTATGAAGATTCTGATGTATAATAAGGTGTGCTTTCTGAATAAAAGATTTTCCACATTCTGAACATGAAAATGGCTTTTCTCCTGTATGCATTTTCTGATGAGCAACAAGCTGTCCTTTCAGAGTAAAATATTTCCCACAGACAGAACATAAAAATGGCTTCCCTCCTGTGTGAATTTTCTCATGTGTAATAAGACTTGCTCTGTGAGTAAAACATTTACCCACATCAAAACATGAAAATGGTTTCTCTCCTGTATGATTTTTCTGATGTAACAACAAGATTTCCTTTTTGAGTAAAAGATTTCCCACAGTCAGAACATGAAAACGGCTTTTCTCCTATATGAATTTTCTGATGTATAATAAGATTTCCTTTAAGAGTAAAACCTTTACCACATTCAGAGCATGAAAATGCTTTCTTTCCAGTATGAATTTTTCTTATGATTAATAAGACTTGATTTCTGAGTAAAGCATTTTCCCACAGTAAGAACATGAAAATGCTTTCTCTCCTGAATGATTTTTCTGATGATTACTAAGATTTGATTTCTGAGTAAAACATTTCCCACAATAAGAACATGGAAATACTTTCTTTTCTGTGTGAATTTTCATATGATTACTAAGAGCTGATTTCAAGGTAAAACATTTTCCAGATTCAGAAGATAAATTTCCGATGCGGCTTCTTAGATTGTATAGAAGACTGGAAGAAGTGTCAACACTTTGACAATAACCAGGATTATTGCAGTTTATAAATTCCCCTGTTGATAAGAAATAAAGAAATAAATGGGAGTAATGTTATTTATTAATGGCATACTTATTTTTATCTTGAAAGCATTTTAATTTAATTATTTGAGTTTTTAAACCACTCTTTATATCTAATGTGTGTGTGCACAAAACATTGTTTATTTTTGTAGAATGTTGCCTTTATAACATGTCCTTTATTTGTAATGAAGATTTTCTTCACAACAGATTGTCATTTCATATATATATATATATATATATATATATATATATTATATATATTATATATATATATATAATATATATATAAAAAGTAATTGTATAATGTTTAAAAATAACTATGCAGTGAACATAAGCAAATATATATTTCTGGAATTTAGTTTGTTATAATGTAATTAAAAAATATTTAGTCACATTAACACTTTACAACCATTGTCTGGTGTGCAAAAATGTTGCTTTAGTTATTTGCACCCATAATGCCTCTTATATTGACTTTGTAATGCTCGTTTCCTCTTCACTACATGTTGTACTGTTGGATCTCTAAGTACCCATATGCATTTTTAGTGTAGTTAAATGTAAATTTCTTTCATGTAATTGGCAAGAGTCCATGAGCTAGTGACGTATGGAATATACATTCCTACCAGGAGGGGCAAAGTTTCCCAAACCTCAAAATGCCTATAAATACACCCCCCACCACCACACCCACAATTCAGTTTTACAAACTTTGCCTCCTATGGAGGTGGTGAGTTTGTGCTAGATTTCTAGGTTGATATGCGCTTCTCAGCATGCTGAAGCCCGGTTCCTCTCAGAGTGCAGTGAATGACAGAGGGATGTGAAGGGAGGTATTACCTATTGAATACAATGGTCATCCTAACGGGGATTTATTTCATAGGTTCTCTGTTATCGGTCGTAGAGATTCATCTCCTACCTCCCTTTTCAGATCGACGATATACTCTTATATACCATTACCTCTACTGATTCTCGTTTCAGTACTGGCTTGGCTATCTACTTTATGTAGATGAGTGGTCTTTTGGTAAGTATGTCTCCTTTATTTAAGACACTCTCAACTATGGTTTTGGCACTTTATATTAAAGTTCTAAATATATGTTTTGTACTTATATTTGCCATGATTCAGGTTAATCAGTATATTTCCTTTTTGCAGACTGTCAGTTTCATTTTGGGAAATGCATTAAAAAGAAAAAAAATTCTTACCTGAAATTTTCAAATTGACTCTCTTTTCTAAATTGCGGGTTGTTAGGCTTGCGGGGACCGCAAAATACTATAATTTATTGCGTCAATTCTTGGAGCGAGACTTTTTTGGCGCGAGAATTACGTTTGTTGACGTAATTTCGGCATTTCCGTAGTCTTAGTTGGCGCCAAGAGTTTTCACGTAGTTGCGTCATCTATGACGCTTGTGTTTGTTGCAGACTTTCTTGGCGCCAAAAAAATATTTTGTCAGTTGTGGGCGTCATACTTGGCGCCAAATTTTTGACATTATTTAAGTCTTATTTTATTTCTGGTTTCCAGAGGCTTATTTTGTTTGCATTTTTCCCATTCCTGAAACTGTCATATAAGGAAATTGATATTTTGCTTTATATGTTGTTTTTTCTCTTACATTTGCAAGATATCTCAAAACTGTACCTGTATCCGAAAACACTGTTGGATTCCTGCTGACTGATATCAGTCCTATCAAAGCTAAGTTCATTTATTTTAATGTTATGAATTTTTATCTTTAGCTATGGTTTGTATTAAGTTATCATGATAAACTTTTACATGCAGAGAAAATGTCCATCAGTATTAATGCATTGTCTATTGCTATTCTTTTATCATCTAATATACAAGATATACCTGGGCATTTATAAGAATATTTTTCTGATTCTATTCAGAAGGCTTTGTCTGCCATCTCGCCTTCTAATAACATGTAAAGGTCTTTTTTAAAACTTCTCATTTAGTTGATGAATTTTCAAATGACCGACAACATACTGAATTATCCTTCTCTGATGAGGATTTATCTGATTCAGAATATCCTTCATCAGATATTGACACTAACAAATCTACTTTTTTATTCTTAAATAGAGTACATTTGTTCTTTGTTGAAAAAGTGTTGATTATATTGGATATTGAGGAGACTAGTCCTCTTAATTTTAAGGATAGCTAACATTTAAATTCTGTTTGTTAACCTCCTGTGGTTACTTCAGAGGTTTTTTCCCAGTTCCTAATACTAGGGAATGAAATAGGCCTGGTACTTCTTTTATTCCTTCTTTAAGGTTTTAAAAAATTGTATCCTTTGCCAGCAGTTAGTTTGGAGTTTTGGGAAAAGATCCCCAAAGTTAATGGGGCTCTCTACTCTTGCTAGACGTACTACTATTCCTATTTTTTTTTTGGTTGGAAACTTTAGCGCAACAAGTATCGGATTATGATTTGTTTAGCATTGTTAACTTGATTCAACATGCTAATAATTTCATTTGTGATGACATTTTTTGATATTATCAAAATTGAGGTTATATCTATGTCTTTAGCTATTTTAGCTAGAAGAACTTTGTTTCTTATATCTTGAAATGCTAACTTGATTTCTAAATCCAGATTTCTATTTTCTTTCCTTCCAAGGTAATAAATTATTTGGTTCACAGTTGGATTCAATACTTTCAACTGTTACTGTGGGGAAGGGAGTTTTTTTGCTTCAAGATTAAGTTATAAGGCTAAATCTTAAGCTTATATCTGTTTTTGTTCTTAATAAGGAACAGAAACCTAATTCTTCCCCAAGTAATATGTTTCTAATTGAAAGCTTTCTTCAAAATGGAATGAATTCAAGCCATTTAAGAGATCAAAGCCAGCCCCCAAATTTGCATGAAGGTGCGGTCCTTATTCCAGTTTAGCTGGTAAGGGGCAGGTTAAGATTTTTCTAAAGTTGTTTGGTTCAATTTGGTCAAACTCCTTAGATTGGGGTACAGAATAGGATTCAGAGTAAGACTGCCTGTGAGAAGACTTTTTCTCTCTCACATATTCCAGCAATCCCTGTAAAGGCTCAGATTTTCCTGTGTGTTTCAGACCTGGATTGAAAGTGTGTTTCAGACCTGGATTTATCTGGGGTATTCATACCAGTTCCGTTTCGGGAACGGGGTCTGGGGTTTTATTCAGAACTATTCATTGTCCCAAAGAAAGAAAATCTTTTGATTTGTCATGTAAGAGTATCTTTCAGAATGGTGATTATAAGGTCTATCTGCCTTTTGTTCAGCAAGGGCATTATTTGCCCACAATAGACTTACAGGATGCATATCTTCATATTCTGTTTCATAAAGATTATTTTCATTTTTTCTGAGATTCTCTTTTTTTAGACAAGCATTACCAATTTGTTGCTCTTCCTTTCTGGACTAGCGACAGCTCTAGGAATCTTTTCAAAGGTTCTCGTGTTTTCCTTATTTGAACGATATCTTGTACTTGCTCAGTCTTTTCGTTCTGCAGATCTTATATGATTCAACTTCCGTTGTTTCTTCAAAGACATGGGTTGGAGGATCTTTTTACCAAAAAAGTTCCTTGATTCCTCAGACAAGGGTCACCATTTTTAGGTTTCCAGATAGATTGTGTCAATGTCTTTGTCTCTAACAGACAAGAAACAATTTATGTTGGGTTCAGCTTGTCGGAACCTTCAGTCTCTACTATTTCCTTCAGTAGCTATATGCATGGAAGTTTTAGGTCTCATGACTGCAGCATTGGACTCGATTCCCTTTGCTCGTTTTCATATGAGACCTCTCCAGTTTTCAATGCTGAATTAATGGTGCAGGGATTATTCTAGGATATCACACCGTGATCACAACAGATGCGTGTTTTTAGGTTGGGAAGCTGTCTGGGGATCTCTGACAGCACAAGGGGTTTGGAAATCTCAAGAGGCGAGATAACCAATCAATATTTTGGTTTTTAGACCGACAATGTCACAACTGTGGCGTATGTCAATCATCAGGGTGGGACTCACAGTCCTCAGGCTATGAAAAAAGTATCTCGGATACTTGCTTGGGCAGAATCCAGCTTCTGTCTAATTTCTGTGGTCCATATCCCAGGTATAGACAATTGGGAAGCGGATTATCTCAGTCGTCAAGCTCTCAGTCTCTTCACCCAGATGTGTTTTTTCAAATTGTTAAGATGTGGGGCTTCCAGAAATAGATCTGATGGCATGTCATCTAAACAAGAAACTTCCCGGGTACCTATCAGGTCCGGGGATCCTCAGGCGGAAGCAAGTTTGTGCTGCTGGTGGCTCCAGCATGACTGCCCAGGTTTTGGTATGTGGATCTTGTTCGGATGGCCAGTTGCCAACCTTGGCCACTTCCATTAAGGCCAGACCTTATATCTCAAATAATTAAATTTGATGGTATGGAAATTGAACGCTTAGTGCTTAGTCATAGAGGTTTCTCTGACTCAGTGATTAATACTATGTTGCAGGCTCGTAAATCTGTGTCTAGAAAGATTTATTACCGAGTTTGGAAGACTTACATTTCATGTTGTTCATCTCAAATTCTCTTGGCATTCTTTTAGAATTCCTAGAATTTTACAGTTTCTTCAGGATGGTTTAGATAAGGGTTTGTCTGCAAGTTCCTTGAAAGGAAAAATCTTTGCTCTTTCTGTTCCACAGAAAAATTGCTAATCTTCCTGGTATTCATTGTTTTGTACAGGCTTTGGTTCGCATCAAGCCCGTCATTAAGTCAATCTCTCCTCCTTGGAGTATTAATTTGGTTTTGAGGGCTTTACAGGCTCCTCCGTTTGAGCCTATGTATTCTCTGGACATTAAATTACTTTCTTGGAAAGTATTGTTCCTTTTGGCCATCTCTTCTGCTAGAAGAGTTTCTGAATGATCTCCTCTTTCTTGTGAGTCTCCTTTTCTGATTTTTCATCAGGATAAGGCGGTTTTGCGGACTTCATTTAAATTTTTAACTAAAGTTGTGAATTCCAACAACATTAGTAGAGAAACTGTTGTCCCTTCGTTGTGTCCTAATCCTAAGAATTCTCTGGAGAGATCTTTACATTCTTTGGATGTGGTAAGAGCTTTGAAATATTGTGTTGAAGCTACTAAAGATTTCAGAAAGACTTCTAGTCTATTTGTTATCTTTTCTGGTTCTAGGAAAGGTCAGAAGGCTTCTGCCCTTTCTTTGGCATCTTGGTTAAGCTTTTGATTCATCATGCTTATTTGGAGTCGGGTAAGTCCCCACCTCAGAGGATTACGGTTCATTTTACTAGGTCAGTTTCAACTTCCTGGGCTTTTAAGAATGAAGTTTTTGTTGATCAGATTTGCAAAGCAGCAACTTGGTCTTCTTTGCATGCTTTTACTAAATTCTACTATTTTGATGTTTTCTCTTCTTCAGAAGCAGTTTTTTGGTAGAAAAGTACTTCAGGCAGCTGTTTCAGTTTGATTCTTCTGCTTATAATTTCATTTTTTTTTTCATTATAAAGATTTATAACTTTTGATTTGGGTTGTGGATTAATTTTACAGCGGCATTGGCTGTATTTATTTTTATCCCTCCCTCTCTAGTGACTCTTGCGTGGAGTTCCACATCTTGGGTATTTGCTATCCCATACATCACTAGCTCATGGACTCTTGCCAATTACATGAAAGAAAACATAATTTATGTAAGAATTTACCTGATAAATTAATTTCTTTCATATTGGCAAGAGTCCATGAGACCCACCCTTTTTATGGTGGTTATGATTTTTTTGTATAACGCACAATTATTCCAATTCCTTGTTGATGCTTTCGCTCCTTTCTTATCACCCCACTTCTTGGCTATTCGTTAAACTGAACTGTGGGTGTGGTGGGTGTGGTGGGTGGTGTATTTATAGGCATTTTGAGGTTTGGGAAACTTTGCTCCTCCTGGTAGGAATGTATATCCCATACGTCAATAGCTCATGGACTCTTGCCAATATGAAAGAAATGAATTTATCAGGTAAATTCTTACATAAATTATGTTTTTCTAAGCTGATGATCAAGAATTCTTAGAGTGTCTAAAAACTTTAGTCTCACTTTATTTCAATATAGAATAATATAGACTAATAGAGAAAAATAAGAGTAATCCTGCACATATGTTCTCCTTATCAGATAGCATATACCTGTCCTTTTCTGTATGGGGTATGGCAAGGTTGACAAATTTACTCAAAACAAAGAGGCAGTCTAAACATTCAGAAGCCAGTAATTTTAGAGTGATTTAATTGCGACTTAACTCTAGGTTGCCAAAAAAAAAAGTGGATAATGGGACTTTAAATTGTACACAATCTCAGAAAAAAATTTGTATTACTTCATCTGTTTTTGAATGGGTCATCATGCAAATCTCTACCTCAGGGCAAAGACGAACCAGTCTCGTCATTAAGTGGGATTGCTGTTACAATGCTGGTTGTCGGTAATCCCAGTGTCTGCAGGCCACAACAGTTAGTGGTTGTAATGCCTGATGAAGAAGGAGCAAAAGATCACAACTGCAGACTTGAGAAAAAATGTATTTGTATCACTTTCTTAAACAGGCTATTAAATAGCATAGACTGTATGCCTGAAAGTGAAAGGAAATTAATATTTGTAAATAAAGTAATGTATAAATTCAATAGCTGTCTCTGTTATCAAATTTGGTAAATAACAGGAAGCAGAACAAAAGGCTTCAGGTATACTATATTGTTCAGTACATAAAGTAAAGGAAGTCCCAAATGTGAGAGATAAGTACTGGATGCATAAGAAACTTTAGTATATTTAATATGTGTGGGAGGAGTCAATGTGCTGAGTGACAGCGGCACAAGCGGAGAGATCTGACAAAAGTATCAGACGCTGAGAAACAAACAAATCTTGTGCTTGCAGGTAAGGAGTGAGAGGAAAACAGTCCCAACTTACTATAGATCGTTGAAATCAGTTCAGCAATGTACCAAGTTAGAATGTTACGCCAATCCTGTTTGTTCAGTTACAGTGAGACTGCCATTTAGTGAGAGAGGCTTGGCTGTGTGTAGCAAAGATTGATATAAAGCAACAAGCAGCAGATAATTTGTAGCTGGTTTCTTAGAGAGGTAACATTGTAGAAACTTGCAGTAGGAAAAACTGGTTCTATTTTGAATGAACAAATTGTAATCCAAAAGAGAGAGCTTGGTATTTAGGCGAGTAGCTGCATTGAGCAGGAGAGCTGTAAACTGCTACAAGGAAAATAACTAAGCACCTGTTTGCACACAGGTGAACACCTAAATAGCCTAAGTCAGCTGACTTGTGAAAACATGGAACAAGTGGAAAATGCGAAGTGGATTCCTTACAGTGGTGTAGTGGGCGGCGTTGAAAAAGCTACATGTCACCACAAACATGCATGGTGACATCACAGAGGCGGGACCAGTAAGGAGAGACAATAAATGGAGTTGTATGGTTGAAGGGTGTGCAAACCCCTCAATCTTAACTATTTTACAAGTCACAGACCTCCTAGATGACTCATTTGAAAGAGAATCACCTACCGATTCTGCTACAAGGAGACAGAGAATAAAGAAAAAAGTGTATGTGCCACAACTGTAGGCAAAGCAAAGAGGAGATGTGCAGCTGTCCAGGGAGCAAGATCATGGCATTTTCTCAGATGTAGGAGCCAAGTTTCTTGACGATTCTGATGTTGGGGTTACAGTAACCATAGTAGTACAATTCTAAGTTTGCTTCTGGTTATTATTTTAGTTAAAACATAAAGAACAGAGTTTAATTTAATGATTGCTCAAAATGTAACATTGCAGTATGTAGTAATATACCCCCAGGTCTATTGCAGGGGCCTGATGTTTTTAATACAGTTTACAGTAATGATGCTAATGGATGTTAAAGGGGCATGAAACCCAAAAACAAAATGTATGCTTACCTGATAAATTATTTTCTTTTGGAATGATTATGGTCCACAGTCCTCCATAACATATGGTATATATTTCCCGCCACTAGGAGAAGGGTCAAGAACCCATACAAGAGCTTTAAAACCCTCCCACCTGTCAAATTTTATGTATAGCTGAATAGAGAATAGGTAAGAAAGGTAGGAAAGCAGGGTCTATAGAGGTTTAATAAGAATGGTCATCCATAAAGCGGGAGGGGCCTGTGGACCATAATCATTCTGAAATAAAAAAATTTTATCAGGTAAGCATAATTTTTTTCTTTCATAAAATGATAATGGTCCACAATCCTCAATAACATATGAGATTAATGCCCAAGCAGATGGTCTATGCTACAGACAGGGAGGGAAATACTTTTACTGACAGTTCCTATTTAGCCAACAACACGACTTAAAGGACTTTCCTGCCAAATGCTGCTTGCAAAGCACCAAAGATACATTTTTAAAAAGTATGTTAGGAGGACCATGTGGCAGGTTTGAAAATCTATTCCAAAGATGCATCATTCTTAAAGGCCCATAGTGTTACCACTGCTCTCGTAGAGTGAGCTGTAATATGGTTAGGGGCGACTTACCAGCTACCAATTAAGCCTTGTGATTTACTTGTTTAAGCCAAGATGCCAATATTAGCTTTCGATCCTTTACAATTCTCAGAGTAATTTACAAACAAACTAGAGGCTTTTCTAAACTCTTTAGTTGCTTGGAGATAGAACTTCAGAGATCTATGTCCAAATTATGTAACAATCTTTCCTTAGAGTTATGTTTTGGTTAGTAATTACAGTGCCTACACCTATGAAACCAAAAGCTCGGAAAAAAATCTTCCAAAATGTACAATAATCCAGATAGAGGGAGCTCCAAGAAGGCTAAAGTAGTTAAAAAATTAAATATAAACTTAATTCTATTACAATTTATTAGCTAAAACAATTTATTATCTAAAACAAAATAACAGTAGGGTACCCTATCAGTTAAAACATAATGCGATATAACAGTTGTGATAATGAAAGTCCGATATAAAATGTCCCAAAGTTGGCAATATGAGTCAGTGTGCACAATATTTGTCCCTCAATGTGATGTGAACTTTCTAGGTAAAATTCCCAATGTACAGTTGCAAGAAAAAGTATGTGAACCATTTGGAATGATATGGATTTCTGCACAAATTGGTCATAAAATGTGATCTGTTCATCATCTAAGTCACAACAATAGACAATCACAGTCTGCTTAAACTAATAACACACAAAGAATGAAATGTTGCCATGTTTTTATTGAACACACCATGTAAACATTCACAGTGCAGGTGGAAAAAGTATGTGAACCCCTAGACTAATGACATCTCCAAGAGCTAATTGGAGTGAGATGTCAGCCAACTGGAGTCCAATCAATGAGATGAGATTGGAGGTGTTGGTTACAGCTGCCCTGCCCTATAAAAAACGCACACCAGTTCTGGGTTTGCTTTTCACAAGAAGCATTGCCTGATGTGAATGATACCTCGCACAAAAGAGCTCTCAGAAGACCTACGATTAAGAATTGTTGACTTGCATAAAGCTGTAAAGGGTTATAAAAGTATCTCCAAAAGCCCTGCTGTTCATCAGTCCACGGTAAGACAAATTGTCTATAAATGGAGAAAGTTCAGCACTGCTGCTACTCTCCCTAGAAGTGGCCGTCCTGTAAAGATGACTGCAAGAGCACAGCGCAGACTGCTCAATGAGATGAAGAAGAATCCTAGAGTGTCAGCTAAAGACTTACAAAAGTCACTGGCAAATGCTAACATCCCTGTTAGCGAATCTACAATACGTAAAACACTAAACAAGAATGGATTTCATGGGAGGATACCACAGAGGAAGCCACTGCTGTCCAAACAAAACATTGCTGCACGTTTACAGTTTGCACAAGAGCACCTGGATGTTCCACAGCAGTACTGGCAAAATATTCTGTGGACAGATGAAACCAAAGTTGAGTTGTTTGGAAGAAACACACAACACTATGTGTGGCGAAAAAGAGGCACTGCACACCAACATCAAAACCTCATCCCAACTGTGAAGTATGGTGGTGGGGGTATCATGGTTTGGGGCTGCATTGCTGCGTCAGGGCCTGGACGGATTGCTATCATCGAAGGAAAAATGAATTCCCAAGTTTATCAAGACATTTTGCAGGAGAACTTAAGGCCATCTGTCTACCAGCTGAAGCTCAACAGAAAATGGGTGTTGCAACAGGTCAATGACCCAAAGCATAGAAGTAAATCAACAACAGAATGGCTTAAACAGAAGAAAATACGCCTTCTGAAGTGGCCCAGTCAGAGTCCTGACCTCAACCCGATTGAGATGCTGTGGCATGACCTCAAGAAAGCGATTCACACCAGACATCCCAAGAATATTGCTGAACTGAAACAGTTCTGTAAAGAGGAATGGTCAAGAATTACTCCTGACCGTTGTGCACGTCTGAAATGCAACTACAGGAAACGTTTGGTTGAACTTATTGCTGCCAAAGGAGGTTCAACCAGTTATTAAATCCAAGGGTTCACATACTTTTTTCATCTGCACTGTGAATGTTTACATGGTGTGTTCAATAAAAACATGGCAACATTTCATTCTTTGTGTGTTATTAGTTTAAGCAGACTGTGATTGTCTATTGTTGTGACTTAGAAATCAGCTCTTTTACCTGTAAAAAAATAATACAAACAACCCCCCAACAGTAAAACCCACCACCCACACAACCAATCCACCTAATAAAAGCCTAACTAAAAAAAAAAAACTAAGCTCCCCATTGCCCTGAAAAGGGCATTTGGATTGGCATTGCCCTTAAAAGGGCATTTAGCTCTATTGCTGCCCAAAGCCCTAAAATAAAA
This sequence comes from Bombina bombina, assembly GCF_027579735.1. Taxonomy (NCBI): domain Eukaryota; kingdom Metazoa; phylum Chordata; class Amphibia; order Anura; family Bombinatoridae; genus Bombina; species Bombina bombina. The sequence goes on from NC_069502.1 coordinate 851,319,378, forward strand.
AAATAAACCCACCCAATAAACCCTTAAAAAATCCTAACACTAACCCCTGAAGATTCACTTACCAGGAAAAGTCTTCATCCAAGCGACAAGATGTCCTCAATGAAGCCGGCAGAAGTGGTCCTCAAGACGGGCAGAAGTGGTCCTCCAGACGGGCAGAAGTCTTCATCCAGCCTGAATCAGCCAATAGGATTTTTTCTACCTTAATTTCGATTGGCTGATAGAATTCTATCAGCCAATCGGAATCTAAGGGACACCATCTTGGATAACGTCACTTAAAGAAATATTCATTCTGAAGAAGACGTCGATTGAAGTGGATGCTCTGCGCCGGATGTCTTGAAGATGGAGCCACTCCGCGTCGGAAGGATGAAGATAGAAGATGCCGTCTGGATGAAGACTTCTGCCCGTCTGGAGGACCACTTCTGCCGGCTTCGTTGAGGACATCTTGTCGCTTGGATGAAGCTGTACCGCTCACTTTTTGGCCTCCCAGGACAAACTCGTAATACCAGCGCTATGGAAGTTCCATAGAAAAAATGGTTTACAAACTTTACGTAAGTCGGTTTGCGGTAAGGCCAAAAAAGTGTGCGGTGCACCTATACCTGCAAGACTCGTAATAGCAGCTGGCATAAAAAAGTAGCGTTAGGACCTGTTAACGCTACTTTTTCACCTTACCGCAAAACTCATAATCTAGGCGCGTGTTTGCACACTTAATATTATTTAATCTGGGCATTTCATCAATATTAAACACGATACACTTCCCACAATAAAAAGTAATTCTTTTCATGTTTTTTGATCATAACCCTGCACAGCTTTTGGGTGGACCAGCCGGGGGCTCTAGATATTGATTCAGATTACTCAGACTGATATTATGCGTAGAATATATATCTCGATGACACTAAGTAAACTACAATAGAGAAGAGCTCTAAATCGCCCTAATAATACTATATATGTTCACCTGCCTCGACATTATACTTCATTACCTAATTGAGCTCCATGCCAATTTATTTGCCACCGTCATGAAGCCCATGATTTGCGCGTGACGGGGGCTGTGCTAGATATTTGCCATATTGCTATACCCTAATTTGCTTACAGATAGATACACGCCCACCCTGTCCCCCCCCCCCCCGTCACGGGCAACTCTATACGGCAATAGTGTCATCATATTTACATTGCATGCTGACTTAAGACACCCTAGACCAGAGGACCCACATACAATATTGAAGTTTGCCTCCAACTGTTAATTAGGAATAGGGCTGGATGTTCGTGAGCTCACGGCTGGTCTACTTATGCAATATAAAGTTCCACGCGGCCAGACTGCTGCCCCGCTTAGATATGGTTTAGGTTGCATCTATGTACAAATATTCTTGGAGAGATGGGGTGCAGATGTGGTATAGATTCTCATTGAGTAAAGTTAAAATATTAATACCTGATATGTCATAAGAGATGTCAGCTGTTGCTTGTTCTGTTAAAGCAATACACACCAGTCTAATGATATGACATGATGTATTTTTTCACTCAGTTTTATGTACTGTTCTGATGTTATATTTGTGATTGATATGAAACTCCTTGGCTCGTGTGTGGCGGAGGTGGTGCTGGATACTGGCCTTACTAATCTCTTTTGGCCCATCCTTAGATGGAAGTACGCACTCCCTATCTCCTGGCCTCACCTGACTCAGGGATATGATATAGTTACTATATGTCTAAATCCAGGCCTACTCATGTTAATCTAGGCAATAGAAGTTAAACACAAGGTTGACAGTTGTTTATTATATACCGTGGGGTACCTGTACGACATATTCCACCCACTGACTCGCCAGTGGGATAGGAAATTCCTATCATCCCCTCCCTGACTGCTGAAACAACAGACGCAAACGTGACATGCGTTTAACCCCTAGCATGACATTTCTCCCCCCCTTGTATCTTAGGCCAGCCCCGGCCTCTCATTTTTCTTTTCCCTTATTCTCTAGATACTAAATTTAGTAAACTCTGTAACGTTACTCCTCACCCCCCCCCCTGAAGGGTAAACCCGAAGCTTACTAGAAGTAAGCAAAAGAACATAGATTCATTCGAAACCACACATTTCACCGTACATCGCACTATTCCACCCCTCTCTGGCAGAGAGGTGGACAATAAGGTTGTAATTATTTAGGTGTTGCCTCTCTGGTTGTTTGCACAGGTTCATTAACTCCCTTCCCTTCCTTCACGCCTTCAACCCTTTCTCCCCACGCTTTTTTCCACCTACCTCCTCCCCCTCTCTCAACTCGTTTCTCCCCCTCTCCCCCCCCCCCCTTTTTTTTTTTTTTTTTTTATATATGTATACAAATGGCTTCTGACCTTAAGTTCATTTCCTTAAATGTGAAGGGCCTAAACTCCCCTTCTAAAAGAAGCCTCTTACATTCCTTTCTGACTAAATCTCACTGTGACGTATCTTTTCTTCAGGAGACACATTGGGCATCCAATAAAACCCCGAATTTTAACTTTAGACAATACCCGGTGGTACTTAGCTCGACTTATCAGGACAAAAGTAGAGGAGTCTCGATATGCGTCAGCAAATCGGTGGCTTTTCAACAGCTACACCTTGAAACAGACCCTGAGGGAAGATTCTTGGTACTCGTGTGTGAACTAAATTCACACTTAATCACTCTCGTGAATATATACGCCCCTAATCAGGGTCAGATTCAATTCCTGCGTAAAATGCTCTCCTTCATAGAGGGTTTGCGTCAGGGCACGTTGGTGTTGGGAGGAGACTTTAATTTGGTCTGGGACCCTGAGATGGATAAACGGCTCCCAAGCGGTAAAGTAGTGGATCAGTACTCGCAGTCCATAGCTCCTAAATTCCAAAACCTCATATATCAGTCCTCCCTATATGATGTGTGGAGAGCTTGCCACCCGGACACTAGAGATTACACATACTTCTCGCCCCCGCACCATTCCTACTCGCGATTAGACTTTTTCTTCGTGGACTCCTGGACACTGAATAAAGTCACAGGCTCCACTATATGCAGCTGTCCTTGGTCTGACCATGACGCTGTAGCGATGTCAATAAATACAGGCGGATCTCTTTCAAGCAGACCCCCCTGGAGACTCCCCAAGTTCCTATGGGAGGATGCATTGTTTGCCCAAGAGTTACTCGAAAAGATAGAGGAATTCTTGGAAACAAATGACCCACATGACACTTCCCACCAGATCAGATGGGCGGCTCTAAAAGCATTTGTTAGAGGATTCTGCATTGCTAAAGCTGCTAATATCAAAAAGCACTGGGGTGCCCCCCTGGGGAAACTCACTTGCGACTTGCGCACTAAGGAAAAACAAAACAAGCTGTCCCCTACTGTTGGAATGTCCACTGACATTCTTGCTTTGAAAAAGTAAATCAAGCACCTGGAACTGGAAAAAACCCAACGTGCATTAGCCAAGTTTAAGATGGTCATGTACTCGAAGAGTAACAAGGCGGGCACTTTGTTGGCAAACAAACTAAAACAGAGGACAGCTGCCTCCAGAATACCCTATATCAACCATAATGGGCAGAAGTTCTATGCTCCGGATGACATAGGAAAAGCTTTTGCAGATTTCTATGAACGACTTTATAACATAGAGGCTTCCGAAGCTCCTACCAAAGCCACACCCTCTGAAATATCCTTATTTCTAGAGAAACTAAGTTTGCCCACATTGTCTGACGAGGACAAGGACAAACTCATTGAACCATTTACGGAATTAGAAATAGGACTGGGGATTAAACAACTGAAGAATGGAAAAGCACCGGGCCCGGACGGGTTTCCGGGGCAATTCTATAAAAAGACACAAACCTTACTAGAGCCCATACTGTGTCAGATGTACAATGAAATCAGCAAGGGAGAAGGGATACTTAAAGAGTTCCTTGAAGCGACCATTGTCGCTATCCCCAAGCCAGGTAAAGACCCCTCCTATTGCTGCAACTTCCGCCCTATCTCGTTGATAAATGTGGATATAAAGCTGTACTCCAAACTTATAGCAGACAGATTGGCGTCCTTGCTTCCTTCCCTGGTAGCGACAGACCAGGTGGGTTTTGTCCAGGGACGCCAGGGCCCTGATAATACTAGACGCCTGATCTCGGTCTTTGCTGAGGCGAGGCGCTTGGGAACCCCCCTCCTGGCCCTGTCCTTAGATGCCGAAAAGGCGTTCGACAGGGTCAGGTGGGAATACATGTGGAGAACTCTAGGAGCTTTTGGCTTCCCGTTTCGGGCCATCAATATGATCAAGGCCTTATATTCGAACCCATGTGCTAGGGTGAGAGGAACGGGCTTTTGTTCCCCAACATTCGCTATCTCTAACGGTACTAGGCAGGGGTGCCCATTGTCGCCCCTGCTCTTCGCCTTAGTCATGGAGCCGTTGGCGGAGCTGGTTCGGTCTACTCCAAGCATAGAGGGACTGGCGATGGGCACTACTTCTGAGAAAATTTTGTTGTACGCCGACGATGTGACCCTCCTTCTTACGAACCCCACGTCATCGGTTCCGGAGGTCTTTACCACTTTAGACAGCTTTAGTGCGCTAAGTTATTACAAAGTGAATAAGACTAAAACCGAAGCTTATGGAATTAATCTTACTGATGCACACCTCTCACAGTTGAGAGACAACCACGACTTTCATTGGTCAGTAGATGCTATTAAACATTTGGGTGTTTATCTGAGTGCGGATACAGATAACATTATATCATTGAATTATGACGCCTTAATTAAGGAACTAAAGAACCTAGTAAGCAGATGGGACTTTAAAGAAGTCTCCTGGTTGGGACGTGTGGCCACTGTAAAAATGTCCATGCTTCCTAAGGCGTTGTACCTCTTCCGATGCATCCCCCTAAATATTCCCTATGGCATCCTACAACAGATCCATCGGATATTTGCCGGGTATGTTTGGGCTCATAGACCTCCGAGGATAAGTCACAAAATTATGCAGAGGGAGTATGCCAGAGGCGGCGTTGCTTTCCCCAGTATATACCTTTATTATGAGGCCACACGACTCTCGCACATCACAGCCTGGGGCCCCATGGCTGAGAGGCCAGGTTGGTTTAGACTGGAGGGACTCCAGCTGCCGGAGGGATTGGACCTTCCCAGCCTTTTGTGGGTTCCAAGCCACAAACAACTGATTAATCTACTCACCAACCCAGTTGTACAACATAATATCAAAATATGGCATACGCTCAGACATCATTCGCAGATTGCCCCGCACCCCTCGCCAATCCATCAATTACGGGGCCTGATGTGGGACCGTCCGGACATCCATGTTGAATATTGGATCCAGCATGATCTTGCCATAGTGGAACAACTATTCTTAAATGGCAGATTGCTGACAGTCTCCCAGGTTCTTGAATCTTTGAGAGGACCACCTCTCTGGTTCCATTTTGAATGTTCAAGAATACTTAGTCTCCTTCACTCCTGGAAGTTTGGAACCTGTGGTCTTAGGGCGCACTCACAATGGGAGGAACGATGGATAAATGGACTGGGCACATATAAACCACTCACGTTCCACTATCGAGCCATTTTGCGGGACCATTCGGTTGGTCTTCCTGGTCAAATCAAAAGATGGTGCAGTGAACTGCCCTTAAAAGTCTCAGACGCAGAACTGAGCATAGCCATTACTTTAACCAAAAAAACAATCCACTGCACAACCATCTTTGAGGGTTATATGAAGCTCATCCTCAGGTGGTACAGAGTACCCACCAGGCTGTCTAAGATGTTCCCTTCGACCTCGTCCAGGTGCTGGAGGCTATGCGGAGGTGAGGGGTCAGACTCTCATGTGTGGTGGTCCTGCCCAAAAATCTCTGTCCTATGGAGGGATGTTGAGACCCTCCTGCACTCCATGAATGTGAATGTACAGCTGACCTCTAGCCAGGCTCTTTTCCACATATTTGATAATCAGCTACCCAAGTGCGGTAAACAGCTTGTGATTTATATTTTGGCGGCCACAAAACTGTGTATCGCCAGGGCATGTAAACAAATTGACCCGCCCACTATTACCACTGTTTGTGAGGTAGTTCAATATCTGGCTAAAATGGAAAAATTTGCATACAATGCTTTGGAGCATATGGAAGATTATTGGATGATTTGGGACGACTGGATTAAAATCCAATAAAGTGAACGCTAGATAGTCTGGGCGAAACCCGCCTAAAAACATAATCTGTTGTACGCAATTATCCCTCCCCCCTCCTTAAGATTGCACATTTGTATTGGATGATTTGGGAAGAATGGATTAAAATCCAATAGAGTGAATGCTAGATAGTCTGGGCGAAACCCGCCTAAAAACACAATCTGTTGAACGCAATTATCCCTCCCCCCTCCTTAAGATTGCGCATTTGTCCCTTTTTTTTTTTTTTTTTCTTCTTCTCCCCTCTCTCTTCCCCCTTTCCCCCTGTCCCTCCCCCCTCTCCCACTAGCTGACTCCCTTTCCCTCTCTCCCTCCCCTCAACCCTACCCTTTTCCTCAACCATTAAACAACATGACCAGCTGAGGTAACCTGTTTGACCTTTTCTAGTTCAGGACCTATAGTTGATAGACCAGGTTTTCAGTAATATATATTAATCATATCTGTTTAGTTTGTTGTGATTCCAATTACACCAAATGTGATGTCATATACAGAAGTTTATGCATATGTCTTGAGATTACTGCATATATGTGTCCCTTGCATGCACGTACTGAGCTTTGATGTATATTGTGAATTATTTGTAATGCTTTTGGGACTTCTTTTGTAACGTCCTTTTATTGTATGTTTTGAATCTCAATAAAATCTGTTTAAAAAAAAAAAAAAAAAAAGTAATTCTTATACATGTCTTAGGTTTTCAGCTTCCCATATTACCCTTCTTAGGCATAAACAATCTCCCAGATTCATGTGTTAATATTTAAATATGTTGTCTGAATATATATATTAATTTGAGTATCTTAAACTACATGAAAATTAGGCACAATTTCTTTATCTGAGATCTAGTTTCCCATGTCATACAGAGACTTGAAATGCCAGCTCGTCTTGGAGATGTATATTGGGGGCTTAGAATGGGAAAATGTATCACTTATATGCTAAGGGCTATTTCCTCTGAGTATGTTTGTACATTCCACTATTTTTACAGACAGAGCGACTGGTATTTCAGATAGGGAAAAAACAGAATTTATGCTTACCTGATAAATTACTTTCTCTTGTGATGTATCGAGTCCACGGATTCATCCTTTACTTGTGGGATATTCTCCTTCCCAACAGGAAGTGGCAAAGAGAGCACACAGCAGAGCTGTCCATATAGCTCCCCCTCCAGCTCCACCCCCCAATCATTCGACCGAAGGTTAGGAAGAAAAAGGAGAAACCATAGGGTGCAGTGGTAACTGTAGTTTAAACAAAAAATCTACCTGACTTAATAGCCAGGGCAGGCCGTGGACTCGATACATCACAAGAGAAAGTAATTGATCAGGTAAGCATAAATTCTGTTTCCTCTTGTAAGATGTATCGAGTCCACTGATTCATCCTTTACTTGTGGGATACCAATACCAAAGCTTTAGGACACGGATGAAGGGAGGGAACAAGACAGGTACCTTAAACGGAAGGCACCACTGCTTGTAAAACCTTTCTCCCAAAAATAGCCTCCGAAGAAGCAAAAGTATCGAATTTGTAAAATTTGGAAAAAGTATGCAGCGAAGACCAAGTCGCTGCCTTACAAATCTGTTCAACAGAAGCCTCATTTTTAAAAGCCCATGTGAAAGCCACTGCTCTGGTAGAATGAGCAGTAATTGTTTCGGGAGGCTGCTGGCCAGCAGTCTGATAGGCCAAACGGATGATGCTTTTCAGCCAAAAGGAAAGAGAGGTAGCAGTCGCCTACTGACCTCTCCTCTTACTAGAATAGATAACAAACAATGAGGGTGTTTGTCTGAAATCCTTAGCTGCAAGACGTTTGTGTAAAAGAATAGACAAAGCGGATATCTGTCCTTTTAAGGAACTAGCTGATAAATCCTTTCTCCAATCCTTCTTGGAGAAAGGACAATATCCTGGGAATCCTAATCTTACTCCATGAGCAACCCTTGGATTCACACCAAAAAAGATATTTTTGCCAAATCTTATGGTAGATTTTCCTGGTGACAGGCTTTCTAGCCTGAATCAGGGTATCAATAACCGACTCAGAGAAACCACGCTTTGATAGAATTAGGCGTTCAATCTCCAAGCAGTCAGACGCAGAGAAATTAGATTTGGATGCTTGAAAGGACCTTGTATTAGAAGGTCCTGCCTCATTGGTAGTGTCCATGGTGGGACAGATGACATGTCCACTAGGTCTGCATACCAGGTCCTGCGTGGCCACGCAGGCGCTATCAGAATCACCGAAGCCCTCTCCTGCTTGATTCTGGCAACCAGACGAGGGAGGAGAGGAAACAGTGGAAAAACATAGGCCAGATTGAAGGACCAAGGCGCTGCTAGAGCATCTATCAGCACCGCCTGGGGATCCCAGGACCTGGACCTGTAAAGAGGAAGTTTGGTGTTCTGACGGGACGCCATCAGGTCCAATTCTGGAGTGCCCCATAGCTGAGTTAGCTGGGCAAATACCTCCGGGTGGAGTTCCCACTCCCCCGGGTGAAAAGTCTGACGACTTAGAAAATCCGCCTCCCAGTTGTCTACTCCTGGGATGTGAATTGCTGAGAGATGGCAGGAGTGATCCTCCGCCCACCTGATTATTTTGGTTACTTCCGTCATTGCTAGGGAACTCCTTGTTCCCCTTTGATGATTGACGTAAGCTACAGTCGTGATGTTGTCCGACTGAAATCTGATGAATTTGGCCGCGGCTAGCAGAGGCCATGCCTGAAGCGCGTTGAATATCGCCATCAGTTCCAGAATGTTTATCGGGAGAAGAGCTTCTTCCCGAGACCATAAGCCCTGAGCTTTCAGGGAGTCCCAGACTGCACCCCAGCCCAACAGACTGGCGTCGGTCGTTACGATGATCCACTCTGGTCTGCGGAAACACATTCTCTGAGACAGGTGATCCTGAGACAACCACCAGAGAAGAGAATCTCTGGTCCCCTGGTCCAGCTGTATTTGAGGAGACAAATCTGCATAATCCCCATTCCACTGTTTGAGCATGCATAGTTGCAGTGGTCTGAGGTGTATCCGTGCAAAAGGGACTATGTCCATTGCCGCTACCATTAATCCGATTGTCTCCATGCACTGAGCTACAGATGGCCGAGGAATGGAATGAAGGGCTCAGCAAGAGGTTAAGAGTTTTAACTTTCTGACCTCCGTCAGAAATATTTTCATTTCTACCGAGTCTATCAGAGTTCCTAGGAAAGAAACTCTTGTGAGGGGGGAGAGAGAACTCTTTTTGATGTTCACCTTCCACCCGTGAGACCTCAGAAAGGCCAATACAATTTCCGTGTGACACTTGGCTCTTTGGAAAGTCGACGCCTGAATTAAGATGTCGTCTAGATAAGGCGCCACTGCTATGCCCCGCGGTCTTAGAACCGCCAGGAGGGACCCTAGCACCTTTGTGAAAATTCTGGGAGCAGTGGCCAACCCGAAAGGAAGATCCACAAACTGGTAATGCTTGTCCAGAAAGGCAAACCTGAGAAACTGGTGATGATCTTTGTGGATAGGAATGTGCAGATACGCATCCTTTAAATCCACGGTGGTCATATATTGACCCTCCTGGATCATTGGAAGATTGTCTGAATGGTCTCCATTTTGAATGATGGGACTCTGAGGAATTTGTTTAGAATTTTGAGATCCAGGATTGGTCTGAAAGTTCCTTCTTTCTTGGGAACCACAAACAGGTTTGAGTAAAAACCCAGCCCTTGTTCCGCAATTGGAACTGGGTGGATCACTCCCATTGTATGTAGGTCTTCTACACAGCGTAAGAACGCCTCTTTCTTTGTCTGGTCTGTAGACAGACGAGAAATGTGGAACCTTCCCCTTGGAGGGGAGTCCTTGAATTCTAGAAGATATCCCTGGGATACAATCTCTAAGGCCAAGGGATCGAGTACATCTCTTGCCTAGGCCTGAGCGAAGAGAGAGAGTCTGCCCCCTACTAGATCCGGTCCCGGATCGGGGGCTACCCCTTCATGCTGTCTTGGAGGCAGCTGCAGGCTTCTTGGCCTGTTTACCCTTGTTCCAGCCCTGGTAAGGTTTCCAGGCTGACCTGGGTTGGGAAGCGTTATCCTCTTGCTTTGCAGCAGGGGAGGATGAAGCGAGACCGCTCCTAAAATTCCGAAAAGGAACGAAAATTATTTTGTTTGTTCTTTATCTTGAAGGAGAGCATGGCCTTTTCCCCCAGTGATTTCTGAAATAATCTCTTTCAATTCAGGCCCGAAGAGGGTCTTTCCTTTGAAAGGGATGTTCAAGAGTTTGGATTTTGACGACACATCGGCCAACCAGGACTTTAGCCATAGCGCCCTGCGAAACCTGAATTCTTTGCCGCTAACTTAGCTAGTTGAAAAGCGGCATCTGTGATAAAAGAATTAGCCAGCTTAAGAGCCTTAATTCTGTCCATAATGTCCTCATATGAGGTCTCCGTCTGGAGCGCATCTTCCAGCGCCTCGAACCAGAAAGCAGCTGCAGTAGTTACAGGAACAATGCACGCAATAGGTTGGAGAAGAAAACCTTGTTGAACAAAAATTTTCTTAAGTAAACACTCTAATTTTTTTATCCATAGGGTATTTGAAAGCACAACTGTCTTCAATTGGTATGGTTGTGCGTTTAGCAAGTGAAGAAATAGCCCCCTCCACTCCACCTTAGGGACCGTCTGTCACGAGTCCCGCATGGGGTCATATATGGGGAACATTTTCTTAAAAACAGGAGGGGGAACGAAGGGAATACCTGGTCTATCCCACTCCCTAGTAACGATATCCGCAATCCTCTTAGGGACCGGGAACACATCAGTGTAAACAGGAACTTCCAGGTACTTGTCCATTTTTGACAATTTCTCTGGAACCACCATAGGGTCGCAGTCATCCAGAGTAACTAATACCTCCCTGAGCAAACAGCGGAGGTGTTCTAGTTTAAATTTAAAAGCCAATATATCTGAATCTGTCTGAGGAGAAACCTTTCCTGAATCGGAAATTTCTCCCTCAGACAGCACATCCCTCACCCCAACTTCAGAGCGCTGTGAGGGTATCGGATACGGCTACTGAAGCGTCAGAATGCTCATTATCTGTTCTTAAAACAGAGCTATCACGCTTTGCAGGTAACACGGGCAGTTTAGATAAGAACTCTGAGAGGGTATTATTCATAACTGCCGCCAAGTCTTGCAAGGTAAAAGAGTTAGACGCACTAGAGGTGCTAGGCGTCGTTTGAGTGGGCGTAACTGGTTGTGACACTTGGGGAGAGGTTGACGGGCTAACCTCGTTATCTTCTGTCTGAGAATCATCTTGGGCCACATTTTTAAGTGTAACAATATGTTCTTTAAAGTGTATAGACATATCAGTACAAGTGGGACACATTCTGAGAGGGGGTTCCACCATGGCTTCTAAACACATTGAACAAGGATTTCCCTTGGTGTCAGACATGTTAAACAGACTAGTAGTAAAACAAGCAGGCTTGGAAATCACTTTGATCAAATAAAAACACACTTTGAAAAAAAAACGTTACTGTGCCTTTAAGAGATAAAAAAAGGCACACAATTTTGCAAAACAGTGAAAAAATGCAGCAAACTGTTCGAAATTTTTACAGTATGTACCTAAAACATTAGTAAGATTGCACCACTAGCAATAAAAACTATTAACCCCTTAATGCCCAAACCGGATCGACAGTAAGCCAAAAAACGGTTAAAAAACGTTCAGCACCTTGCCACAGCTCTGCTGTGGCCCTACCTGCCCTTAGGAACCAGATTTGTGGGGAAAAAGCTTCTTATAGGCCCTCAAACTGCAGCAGGACCCTCCATGTGAAACAGCTTGAACTTCTAGTCAAATATAACTGCGCATCTGAGGCGCGAAATTAGGCCCCTCCCACCTCACTACGGTGCTTGTGAGGCCTAAAGAAACACTCCAAAGTGTTTTAATATTAGCCATGTGGGTAACAACCCCTGAAAGAAACCCAAAGGAACCTTCAAAGTGTCTCAAAAAAAACGATATTTTCAATAAAAACCGTTTGCCTTGAAAGTAGTGTCAACCAGCATAAACTAGCCCTGCAAAAATAGGTAGGGGGCGCCCTATCAAAGAATATAACAGAGGTCTTGTCAGGGTAATATTAATTAACCAATTAGTATACAAGCCTCAGTGAACAGTGATATTGTGTCTATACTATTCAAAGACTAGTGTTTAGCCATAATCCCATGTTGACCCTACGCTGCAGAGAGACTTTTTGGATCCATAAATTACATACCTTAGCCCCTGATGGTCTCAATGAATGTGTCGATCTAGCCGCCTTTGATCTATGAGGTTATTGATATCCACTGTACTCTGTTTAGTAACATCATCTGTCCTGGTTTAGATTCTTATAAATAATTTAATAGTTAATACCATAAATCATTTAGTCACGTATCTTCTCAGTTGTCACATGTCCTCTATAATGAGTCACTCCATTACTATATATCACTTATTTAACATGGAATCATTTAACATACATGTTAACTTACATTTATTACACAAGCATAGGTTAGTTACTCACATCACTTTAACACCCATTTTTTATATATATCATTCATAGGTTAGTTATACATATCACCTAAACATTTGACCTATTACTACAATAGAATCCTTTATATATATTCTTACATTTCTATGTTTGGTAGATAGTAGCATATCACACAGATTATTAGTATAATCTATTTAGATAACTTTCCTTTAGACACTATCATATCACATATATTATATATGATTATGATACATATGACATGTAATAGAACTCTCTACACTATTATGTTCTGTTAGACAGTAGCACACCACATAGATTATCAGTACAGTCTTTATTAAACAATTTTCTCTTAGACACTACTACATCACATATCTCCTTTATATAGGTACTAGTCCTAAAGCCCGTTCACACGGGCCGTGTTGTGTTATTTTTTTTTTTTTTCTCTCTCTCTCTTTCTTTCACTTGCCGGTCCTCGCGCTGCTGGTTACATCTGCAGGGGTGCGCGTGCGATCAGCTGTGCTCTTTGCCCGGTCCTCGCGCTGCTGGTTTCATCTGCAGGGGGTGGCGCGTGCGAAGTCGGGTGGGTGCGCGTGTGATCAGCTGCTGTCTAAGGCCAAGTGTTTGTCTGAACTGCGCATGACGGCTTCAGACATACTCTTGTCTTTTATAATATAGGATGATATATATGACATGCAATAGATAGCTCCAGATATCACATTTGATCATCACCCTTATGGTGATTTTGACCATATGACACAGACATCGCATTAAGATTATGATGTGCTTTATATATCTACCGACACACATTTGCCAAATCTAGAAATATGATTGCACCTTTACACACTTTTAGTATCATCATTTAATTTTTTATTATATTATATAAAGCTAATTTAAATAAAATGTTTCAACAACATTAGTGTTAAGTGCACTTTATTAAATTTAAATCTAATCTGCAATATACACATATGATTGCACTTTTACATATTTACATTATCATCACTTAATTCCTTATCATATTATACAAAGTTAAATAAAACTGGAGTCTTTTTGTTGGTTCAATTTAATTATTGAGCTACTTAAATACTCAGTATTGGGAAGAAACACATTCATAACATAACCTTCATTCACCGCACCATTACTTATGTATATATATATGTATGTATATATACACAGAGTGTGTGTGTGTATATATATATATATATATATATATATATATATATATATATATATATATATATATATATATATATATAGCGTAGCACCATCTTATATGGGACTATAAGACAGACTGGTGGTAGCGTAGCACCATCTTATATGGGATTATTAGGCAGACTCAAGGGATAAATGACACCTCATTTATTTGTTACTAAAGTTGCTATAGTTACTAAGAGTCACGGAGTGACTTAGTGCTGACAAATCCAGAGCGGTTAGGTGTATTTAGAGCTATTATCGAGGGTCACATTAGATGTACAAGAAAGTGATATAAGATAATTTTAAACCCTCTTTAAATGTTGTTAATTTTTAGATCAATTACTTATATGTCGTTATTTTAGTAGGCAGACCGGACTCATCGGACCCGCCTATATACACGCCCACTACTTTGTGAGCAAACCGCAGAGCACCATCTCACACTCAGAACGTTAGAGCCAATGGGCTTACGTTATAAGGTGCAGACTGTTATTGGCTCATAGTTTCAGGAAACAACTATCAGTTGACATAGTCGCTATATAACAATATTGTTTTAATATGTTAGTAACTTCTTTAAACTTGGTATACGAAATTTGCTTGTCCCATGCCCTACCATAAATGTTTCTAAAAGCTTTGGGATTACTAATACCGGATCCGAATGACAGGACGTTTCAGACATGCGCAGTAAGCACACTCACACGCCAAACAATTCCATGTAATCACATTGTTTTGACAAATAGCTTTAACATGTCAGCACACCTACCAAGCGGTTTTATAGCTCATCATACGATCTATTAAGGTTTGTTTTGATTTGAATTGATATTTGCTCGAATGATTCTTTTATTACACGCAACTGTGAACTATATTATAAGAATGTATGAATTTAGCTGCATACTATTTTCATACCAACGATCACAATGGCAAATAAGTTGATGTTTTAAATATCCATATAGGATTATATGTTTTGACTTATAATTGTGAGAGTATCTTTGGATTTAACACCTTGTATTTGTATTTTATTATTAACCAGATAGGATATAAAACAATGCTGTTGTTTGTATAGAGACAGCCATACTGGTCATTGGTTTAAATGTCCCATTTATGAGAGGTGTTTGAAATAACAACTGTTTAGTAGGAAATGTACTATTCTCCTCATATTGGCCAATAGGGTCTCTTGGACCTTCTAAGCTCCTCCTGGTATCATGTGATGCTAATTAACATTAATCAGATGTTCAATGTGTATATATAGCAAGTGTTCTGAAATGTTTTTATTAAGCCTGATGTATCAGCTTTGAGCTGAGAAACGCGTAGCTTTGTTTTTATATTTTTAAATAAAACTCTTTTTTATATTGGGACACTTGCTATTATTTCTTTGTTGCTACATAACTTTTCGCTGAGAGGAGCCCCTTGCACTGGGCCTTTCTCTGATTCACTGGAGGTTCCTGGATTTCCTGGTATCCAGCAAGCCCTTGATTAAGTCTGGTGGGTGACCGTATTGATCCCATTCTGCCTCTATAGCATCAAAGGAGATGCTACAACAAATGTGAGTACCTTATTCAATAACTCACTGACTCATATGTGTCAAGACAATACTAGACCATATAGGCACCTTTGTCCCTTTATGTTGTTTATCTAGACATCACATCTATACCGGAATTTGGTCTCCTGGGTGACTAATAGAAATCCCAGACTGCTGTGATAGCACTACTTGAAGTGCTTTCTTAAATGTGAGTTTATATTGTATATTCACACATATCTATCTTCTGGACCAGACAATATTGGGCCATGTGGCGCTTCTGTTTCTTCTTGTCTTTTTAGATAAACTAGCCCTGTTATGTAAGCTTGAAATTCCATACTTAGTCTCTGAATACAGCTTACCCTTCCCTCATGGGGATATTATCAGTCTTCTCTAGCATTATCACAGTCTTGTCTAGAAAAAAAAAAAGACTGAACATACCTTATTGCAGCCTAACCTGCAAACCGTTCCCCCCAACTGAAGTTTTCTTGCACTCCTCAGTCCTTTGTGGGAACAGCAGTGGATTTTAGTTACAACATGCTAAAATCATCTTCCTCCCTGCAGAAATCTTCGTCTCCTTTCTGCTAGAGAGTAAATAGTACACACCGGTACCATTTAAAATAACAAAATCTTGCTTGTAGAAAATAAAAACTACATTTTTTTTACCACATTCACTTTACCCTTCCGATTGCTTAGTGCCGGCAAAGAGAATGACTGGGGGGTGGAGCTGGAGTGGGAGCTATATGTACAGCTCTGCTGTGTGCTCTCTTTGCCACTTCCTGTTGGGAAGGAGAATATCCCACAAGTAAAGGATGAATCCGTGGACTTGATACATCTTACAAGAGAAAAATCTTTACACAGGCCTCCTTTGAAAGGGATAATTGGGACATTCTGGTTTGTAATGTGTATTTTAGTCACAGCAGGTTGTCTGTGTCATCCTGAGATTTTACAGATGTTCTGTTAATCAAGAAAAAGGGGGGTTGGGGCCATAGTGAGACTAATCAAATTAGATTTTTGCTAAGATGAAATATTAGATTCTATGATGTATCTGTAGTTTATTTAAGGTTACTTCACAGATACCCTGACAAGATAGTCCAGAAGCCTAGCTAGAGACCGCAAAAATCAGACTCAACTGAGCCAACAGTCCTCCAGGTGACACCATTGCCCAACAGACAGTCCCTTACCACTCACCCCTCACTAATGAGGGGAACACCAGCCTAAACCCCCCAAGGGATAAGGCAAGGAAGAACCAAAGGGAAACAGAAAGGTCACCACAAAATCCATAAAATGAAAACCACCAATAGCGAGCCCAGCTTACAAAGACCAAAATGGGTCCTGACAGACAATGGGGAGGCTATGCCCAGACCAAGCAGAAACCAGAGGTTTAGGACCGGGCATCGAAACAGAGAAACCTCTATCTCAACATTGTGCAAAAGCACCGAAAGACAACTGAAGACGGAGTCCTTACTTCGTCAGAACGAAGAATACTATTGTATTCAGACAAAAAAGGAACATGTAACAGAGCCAGACAAAAAACCCTGAGTCAAGAATAGCCATCATTAGAATGACACAGAAAAATACTTGTTGAGAAGTAAAAAGCGGCCAGCAAGTGAACAGATTGCAAAAGGAGAACTCCCAGACAGAGGGCACACTCTAGGCAATCGAAGCCGCTAGACCTACACACAGGGCTCCAAAAGGGGAAGCACAAAACCTCAACGAGACCCACTGCACCCCCAAGAGAGTGAGAAGTCACACCCAGAACCTGAAGGTGAATGGTAAACCGGGACCCTCAGCTTGTAAACTCAGGGCCAACCAGGCCAGCCCAAGCATTGGTAGGTCTTGAAAACAGGAAACAGAAGAACCCCTACACTAGCTCAAAAACGAGCGGAAGAATCCCAACAGCCATCCCAACAGAGCACAGGTGCCAACCCGACTCCTTAGAAACAGACGACAAGGCAGTAGACCCAAAGGAATCTAACAAAAGGCCCACCATAGTCTCGACACGGAGCCAGCTAGACTCCAGATGGAACTTAACCCATGTAATAATTAGAATTTAAAATATACCTACGAGAGTTTCCCTGAATCAATTACCTTTTTGGATTTAATCCTATATCATGATATTAACACTAATAGTGTATGTGTAAGAAATTATCACAAACCCACAGACAGGAATAGTCTCCTGAATGCAAAGAGTGGCCCTTTCAAACAATGGAAAAGTAACATCCCTCTTGGTCAATATCAGAGGATTAGACATAACTGTACACACTATACTTTACTGGGTAGAATGCATAATAGGAACCAAAAAAAAACAAAAAATTTTTTTTATATTATATTTCATTTTTTAACTTTTTAATGTATTGCATATAGATTTATGTATTGCATATAATTTTTATTGGGCATTTTTATTGAATTGTATATTGTTTATTCTATCAGTTTTTTATGCTCTTTGATTTTTGTATTTACATATTTATACTTACTATGTATATTCTGTTTATTGCACATTGTACCATCTATTTTAAACATTTGTACAGCTTGCGCTATGGTCGTTATAAGTATTCAACTTTCAGCCAATCGAATCATCATATAGATGGGGGCGTTGGCAACACTATCTCTTATAGGGAGCATAGCATAACCATTATTTTATTCTTGACAAAGTCCCGTCGGTCGAATCCTTTTGTTATTTTTTGTCCCTATGAGGCAGCCATAGATCCTTAGTGCACGTAGGATTCTATTGGTAGACAGCCGAGGGCATGTTCATCCTGTTACCCTCAGTGCAATAAGCGGCCAGCGTCTGAATGGCTAAACAGGACCTAACCTACCACACGAATTCGGCGTTGCATCTTAACTCCGGGTGGAACGTCCTGTGGACGCACTTACATCTGTGTATCCGAGTGTGGGACACTATATCGTTGGGATCATCAACTGATGTGCTTGTTTTATCCAATATCTTGTGAGTTTTTAGTATCCCATGTGTTGTGTGATTAAAGTTATATTCTACACTTGAGTCCGCGCTTTTCTCCTTTTTAAATTACAGACTCTCTTTCTGGGTTCACTGGAATTGCCCGATTTTAAGAGGAGTTGCAGGACTTTACATAAGAATATATAAGTATCTTTATCCTGTTTTTATTTGAATGCTATGAAATGAGTATCTGACAGATGTGATTATTGGACTCACTGCATTTTATGGACTTTTTCTATATCTAACTTAATGCTTGTTTATGTATATTGTACTATTATTAGTATATCAGCTTAACTAATATATTTTATAGGAGTTTTTGCATATACCTATACATATTTTCTAGATGAAATAGCACTTTGTTTTGTATTTTATTATACACATTTTTTTCTACCCTTTCTGAAAGGTTAACTCTCAGTTCCAACCTCCTGAATCCAAGAGAATCCCTAAGAAAAGGGACCACACTGGCATAAGAAGGAGAATAAGCCCCCAACCCTAAGAAAAGGGATGGGGCCAAAAAAGCAGAGCAACTGCCCACAAGACACAAAGCCACAGTCTAAAGGAGAGATCAATCTCCAACGCAGATGAACGTGGAAGGAATCCCCCTAATGAATTTGCTTGCTAACACACATCCAATGTGCAATAGCTGCAGCAGACACTGCAAACCCATTCGCCTGCAGAACAGTGAATCCATAAGGTTACCACAGCAAGCTGACCAAGGGAAACCGACCATAAAGGCGTAAGTCAAGCCCAATGAGCATCAGCACTCAGACAACCTGGCCAACCGTGACCAGGTCAATTAGTCCAAGTAAAAGGATATAGCCCAAGTTCCCAGGAACTGGGGAACCCCGAATCAGCCCTAGAGCCAAAAAGTCCGGCAACAACTCCACAAAGGAAAACACTGAGCGAACCCTCAGCAACCAGAAACACCAGGGAGAAAACAGATCCGAGCCCCCAATTGTTTAAACAAACAATATCCGAGCACTTAACACCCCGTCTGACATAAAAAACCAGACCACAGGGAGAATTCAATGCAATATCCAGATCAACCCGGATAACGAGATAACTCACAAGTCCCGACCCAAGGAAGAGACCACCCCTTGCCAAAGTCCAATGCTCCAAAGGAGCTAAGGCGTTAAAAGTCGTACATCGACACTAGAGCCCATACACTTTCAAACAACCGCAGGACAACAAGCAAGGGGATACCCCAAGGCCAAAATCACTCGAGCAAAGGCTGGTCTCCGCATCACCTCCATACAATCAGAGGATCATAGAGAGAAAAAAATGAACAGCATCACCAGCTCTGAGCAGAGCCCAAGGAGACCACACCCAGTGCCCCTAACAGGGAATGACCATATCCCGGAGGGGAACCCAGGTCCCTGAAAGAAGACCTAACTCACATGGAGACAACAGAGGAAAACCAAAAGGTCTCATAAAAACAGCTAGACAGTACACAGTCAATGTGCAATAGCTGCAGCTGGTCACATTCTGCAACCCATCCACTACAAGGCAGCTGAATTACCCAATAAACTACTAGCTGCTGAGAACTAAGTCCAGAAGGACAATTCCCAGGGCCTCAAAATAAAAAAAAAAGGCCAAAACCGCCTAACTCGGCTGCAGGAGGGTGCAAGCCCACCAACCCTCCACTACATGGGAAGGAGATCAAGGGTCTGACAACCCCAGACACAAGAGAGAGAGACGCAGCGGAACTCCACCAACCCAGTCATCCAAATTGAAGGCTATAAGGACTGAGACAATCCTTCCTGCCTCACGGACCCACCGGTCCTCTAGAATGCTTAGTTGAACACAGAGGATAACCTAAACACTCGGCGCCTCTAACGGACCAGCCAAGCAGAGTGGCGCCACGTGTACGAACAGCTACCAGACAGAACTGAACCCAAACAGGACCAGCCTGCAATCCGGGTCCTAACCTTCAAGCCCCATAAATCCTCCCTCAGAGGGGAAGAAGGAAAACAGACAGGACATCCTATCGGATGAAAATAAAATACAAGGCAACCCATAGGTTAACACCCAAGAAGAAACAGGCCTAACACAGGATCAGCCAAACGGAGCTCTGATCTTCCAAAAACAAATACTGGGAAAGATCTCAATACATGGTCAATCAGGAGATTACATCATCCCCACATGTCTATTGAGGTGCGCTATTCGAAAAGCAGACTGAGTATTCCCGTATTCGATAAGGATAGGGTTGTTCAATAACTGAAAAAACATGTCTGAGTAACACGCGAAGGCGCGCAATTCTGTAACGAAAGGCACAACACTCAGGGACAGTCGCACCCGCAGGGAACTGTACAGTCCAAGGTGGAATACCCTGGACAACAGGAGCAGGGAAGAGAAGGCACCACCCTGTCCTCAAACTCTATTCAATTTAGGAAAGGTTCATCAGGCATTATGACCTCTGGAACCCCTGAATTCGCCAAAAACTTAATTGAGAAGAAGCACAAATTCCTAAAACTAAAGTCTGGTTCCTCCGCAGCTGGAGGTTGAGAGGCAGCAGACTGACCCAGAAAGTTCATACTCTGAAGTCTCAGAAAGAACTTCATACTCGGATAACCCTATCCATTAAATCCAGTTAAATCCGAAAATTATTTGATGTACTCTGGGAAGGAGTGCAATATGTAAACTTTCACTTGCGCTTTGTAGGGCGAGGTAAAGCATTAAGGCTGCAGAAACTGCCGTCTGAACTGCGCAGTAACATCTGGAGAAAAAAGGCCCCCTCCAGATGGAGGATCAGCAACGCTACAGGAAAACTGCATGTGTATAGAGATAACAATGTAGGATACGCACCTCACTGACAGACAACTCCTCAGAGGTGGATGGCTCCGTGATATCAAACACGTTTGATATTATCACATTATCAAGGCATATGGAACATAATTGAGAGGGGGAACTAGGGCCTCCTCACCATATAAACAGGAATTGCTCTTTAGGAATAGAGGGAGTACCCTCTAAAGAAATAACAGGAGAACTAGAGAGATAAAACATCCTTTTTTTTTTTTTTTTTTTAAATAAAATAATGGCACCTCTATACCCCAATGGCTGGGGCACTCACCACCTCTTATAACCCAGACATTACAGTGTAAGACTCCTCTCTGATAGTATGACTCCTCTCTGATAGTCACGAAAGAGGGAATGGATCACATAGTGCACAATGTATGACTCCTCTCTTATAGTCACGAAAGAGGGAATGGATCACATAGTGCACAATGTATGACTCCTCTCTGATAGTCACGAAAGAGGGAATGAATCACATAGTGCACAATGCAGGACCGTCCCTGCTATGAGAGAAAGCGCGCCAAGCTTGTAAGCTGCATGGCTCTCAAAGTGAAAGTGAAACCTGCATATTCCATAACAGCCTAAGAGCCCATAACATCTCACACATAAAGCAGCATAAAAAGGAAATTTATGCTTACCTGATAAATTTATTTCTTCTACGATATGACGAGTCCACGGATTTCATCCTTACTTGTGGGATTTATCCTCCTGCTAACAGGAAGTGGTAAAAAGCACCACAGCAGAGCTGTATATATAGCTCCTCCCTTCCCTCCACCTCCAGTCATTAGACCGAAGTTAGGAAGAGAAAGGAAAAGCCAAAGGTGCAGAGGTGACTGAAGTTTAACTAAAGTATAATATATACCTGTCTTAAAAATGACAGGGTGAGATGTGGACTTGTCATATCGTAGAATAAATAAATTTATCAGGTAAGCATAAATTTCCTTTTCTTCTACAAGATATGACGAGTCCACGGATTTCATCCTTACTTGTGGGATACAATACCAAAGCAATAGGACACGGATGAAAGGGAGGGACAAGACAGGGACCTAAACGGAAGGCACCACTGCTTGAAGAACCTTTTTCCCAAACCAGTCTCAGAAGAAGCCAAAGTATAAAATTTGTAAAATTTGTAAAAAGTGTGAAGAGACGACCAGCCTTGCAAATCTGTTCAACAGAAGCATCGTTTTTAAATGCCCATGAGGAAGCCACAGCCCTAGTGGAATGAGCCGTAATTCTTTCAGGAGGCTGCTGTCCAGCAGTCTCATATGCCAGACGGATTATACTCTTCAGCCAAAAAGAAAGAGAGGTAGCCGTAGCTTTCTGGCCCCTACACTTTCCAGAAAACACAATGAATAATGAAGATGATTGAAGAAAATCTTTAGTCGCCTGCAAGTAAACCTTCAGGGCACGGACCACGTCCAAGTTATGCAACAGACGCTCCTTCTTAGAAGAAGGATTAGGACATAATGAAGGAACCACAATTTCCTGATTAATATTCTTATTTGAAACAACCTTAGGAAGGAAACCAGGTTTGGTACGTAAAACCACCTTATCAGAATGAAAGATAAGATAAGGCGAGTCACATTGTAACGCTGAAAGTTCAGAAACTCTACGAGCAGAAGAAATAGCAACCAAAAACAAAACTTTCCAAGATAATAACTTAATATCTATGGAATGCATGGGTTCAAACGGAACCCCTTGAAGAACTTTAAGAACTAAATTCAAACTCCAGGGTGGAGCAATTGATCTAAACATAGGCTTGATTCTGGTCAGAGTCTGACAAAAAGACTGAACGTCTGGAACATCTGCCAAACGTTTGTGTAGTAAAATTGACAAAGCAGAGATTTGTCCCTTTAAGGAACTTGCTGATAAACCTTTCTCCAATCCTTCCTGGAGAAAAGACAAAATTCTTGGAATCCTAACTCTACTCCATGAGTAGCCCTTGGATTCGCACCAATAAAGATATTTACACCATGTCTTATGGTAGATCTTTCTAGTAACAGGCTTACGTGCCTGAATCAAAGTATCAATGACCGAATCAGAGAACCCCCGCTTAGATAAAATCAAGCGTTCAATCTCCAGGCAGTCAGTTGCAGAGAAACTAGATTTGGGTGTTGGAAGGGCCCCTGAATGAGAAGGTCCTGCCTCAATGGAAGCTTCCACAGCGGCAGAGAGGACATGTCCACTAGATCGGCATACCAAGTCCTGCGAGGCCACACAGGCGCGAATAGAATTACTGAAGCCCTCTCCTGCTTGATCCGAGCAATCACCAGAGGCAGGAGAGCAAACGGTGGAAACACATAAGCTAGGTTGAACGACCAAGGCACTGCCAAAGCATCTGCAAAAAAATCAATGCAAAAGAAAACTGTACTGCGCCTTTAAATTTTTAAAGCGCAACTATTTTTCTGACATCTGCAAAAAGTCGTTGGGAACAGAAATTATTATTTTATCGTGCCCAAAATAATCTAAAAGTATTGCATCCACTTGCATATATATGTAAAAAACACTTTATAACAGATTTTTATTTAATATTGAAATTTGGCCCATGCACCACGCCACAGCTCTGCTGTGGCGCCTACCTGCCCCCGGAATACACTCGCTGTTGCCAGAAGTCTGTAAAATCCTTTGATAGACTGAGACAGCTTAGGCCTCACCAGAGCCCTAGTCTCTGCTTGCTATGCGATCCGGATACAACTGCGCGTCTGAGCGCGCAGAAATAGGCCCCGCCCACCATGGGCGTTACTCTGATCCGACTAAGACCCGCATGGGTCGCAGTAAAACAGCCAACATTTTGACTAAAATAAGCCATTTGCCTTGTATACACAGAAAAACAGCGTAACAATGCCCCATTAAAAAGTTAATAGCTCAGAAACCAACCGCAACTCCCAGCGTCCAGCCCTAATGAAGCCTAAAGATATTTACATACTTTAGTAAAAATAACACAATTTATGCTTACCTGATAAATTTATTTCTCTTGTGGTGTATCCAGTCCACGGATCATCCATTACTTGTGGGATATTCTCATTCCCAACAGGAAGTTGCAAGAGGACACCCACAGCAGAGCTGTAATATAGCTCCTCCCCTGTCATAGCCAGTCATTCGACCGAAAACAAGCCGAGAAAGGAGGAACCATAGGGTGTAGTGGTTACTGTAGTTTAAATTTAAAAATTACCTGCCATAAAATGACAGGGCGGGCCGTGGACTGGATACACCACAAGAGAAATAAATTTATCAGGTAAGCATAAAACAGAATTTATGTTTACCTGATAAATTTCTTTCTCCAACGGTGTGTCCGGTCCACGGCGTCATCCTTACTTGTGGGATATTCTCTTCCCCAACAGGAAATGGCAAAGAGCCCAGCAAAGCTGGTCACATGATCCCTCCTAGGCTCCGCCTACCCCAGTCATTCGACCGACGTTAAGGAGGAATATTTGCATAGGAGAAACCATATGGTACCGTGGTGACTGTAGTTAAAGAAAATAAAATATCAGACCTGATTAAAAAAACCAGGGCGGGCCGTGGACCGGACACACCGTTGGAGAAAGAAATTTATCAGGTAAACATAAATTCTGTTTTCTCCAACATAGGTGTGTCCGGTCCACGGCGTCATCCTTACTTGTGGGAACCAATACCAAAGCTTTAGGACACGGATGAAGGGAGGGAGCAAATCAGGTCACCTAAATGGAAGGCACCACGGCTTGCAAAACCTTTCTCCCAAAAATAGCCTCAGAAGAAGCAAAAGTATCAAACTTGTAAAATTTGGTAAAAGTGTGCAGTGAAGACCAAGTCGCTGCCCTACATATCTGATCAACAGAAGCCTCGTTCTTGAAGGCCCATGTGGAAGCCACAGCCCTAGTAGAATGAGCTGTGATTCTTTCGGGAGGCTGCCGTCCGGCAGTCTCGTAAGCCAATCTGATGATGCTTTTAATCCAAAAAGAGAGAGAGGTAGAAGTTGCTTTTTGACCTCTCCTTTTACCTGAATAAACAACAAACAAGGAAGATGTTTGTCTAAAATCCTTTGTAGCATCTAAATAGAATTTTAGAGCGCGAACAACATCCAAATTGTGCAACAAACGTTCCTTCTTTGAAACTGGTTTTGGACACAGAGAAGGTACGATAATCTCCTGGTTAATGTTTTTGTTAGAAACAACTTTTGGAAGAAAACCAGGTTTAGTACGTAAAACCACCTTATCTGCATGGAACACCAGATAAGGAGGAGAACACTGCAGAGCAGATAATTCTGAGACTCTTCTAGCAGAAGAAATCGCAACTAAAAACAAAACTTTCCAAGATAATAACTTAATATCAACGGAATGTAAGGGTTCAAACGGAACCCCCTGAAGAACTGAAAGAACTAAATTGAGACTCCAAGGAGGAGTCAAAGGTTTGTAAACAGGCTTGATTCTAACCAGAGCCTGAACAAAGGCTTGAACATCTGGCACAGCTGCCAGCTTTTTGTGAAGTAATACCGACAAGGCAGAAATCTGTCCCTTCAGGGAACTTGCAGATAATCCTTTTTCCAATCCTTCTTGAAGGAAGGATAGAATCCTAGGAATCTTAACCTTGTCCCAAGGGAATCCTTTAGATTCACACCAACAGATATATTTTTTCCAAATTTTGTGGTAAATCTTTCTCGTCACAGGCTTTCTGGCCTGAACAAGAGTATCGATCACAGAATCTGAGAATCCTCGCTTCGATAAAATCAAGCGTTCAATCTCCAAGCAGTCAGCTGGAGTGAAACCAGATTCGGATGTTCGAACGGACCCTGAACAAGAAGGTCTCGTCTCAAAGGTAGCTTCCAAGGTGGAGCCGATGACATATTCACCAGATCTGCATACCAAGTCCTGCGTGGCCACGCAGGAGCTATCAAGATCACCGACGCCCTCTCCTGCTTGATCCTGGCTATCAGCCTGGGGATGAGAGGAAATGGCGGGAACACATAAGCTAGTTTGAAGGTCCAAGGTGCTACTAGTGCATCCACTAGAGCCGCCTTGGGATCCCTGGATCTGGCCCCATAGCAAGGAACTTTGAAGTTCTGACGAGAGGCCATCAGATCCATGTCTGGAATGCCCCACAGGTGAGTGACTTGGGCAAAGATTTCCGGATGGAGTTCCCACTCCCCCGGATGCAATGTCTGACGACTCAGAAAATCCGCTTCCCAATTTTCCACTCCTGGGATGTGGATAGCAGACAGGTGGCAGGAGTGAGACTCCGCCCAAAGAATAATTTTGGTTACTTCTTCCATCGCTAGGGAACTCCTTGTTCCCCCCTGATGGTTGATGTACGCAACAGTCGTCATGTTGTCTGATTGAAACCGTATGAACCTGGTCCTCGCAAGCTGGGGCCAGGCCTGGAGCGCATTGAATATCGCTCTCAGTTCCAGAATATTTATCGGTAGAAGAGATTCTTCCCGAGACCAAAGACCCTGAGCTTTCAGGGATCCCCAGACCGCGCCCCAGCCTATCAGACTGGCGTCGGTCGTGACAATGACCCACTCTGGTCTGTGGAACATCATCCCTTGAGACAGATTGTCCAGGGACAGCCACCAACGGAGTGAGTCTCTGGTCCTCTGATTTACTTGTATCTTCGGAGACAAGTCTGTATAGTCCCCATTCCACTGACTGAGCATGCACAGTTGTAATGGTCTTAGATGAATGCGCGCAAAAGGAACTATGTCCATCGCCGCCACCATCAACCCGATCACTTCCATGCACTGAGCTATGGAAGGAAGAGGAACGGAATGAAGTATCCGACAAGAGTCCAGAAGCTTTGTTTTTCTGGCCTCTGTTAGAAAGATCCTCATTTCTAAGGAGTCTATAATTGTTCCCAAGAAGGGAACCCTTGTTGACGGGGATAGAGAACTCTTTTCCACGTTCACTTTCCAGCCGTGAGATCTGAGAAAGGCCAGGACAATGTCCGTGTGAGCCTTTGCTTGAGGAAGGGACGACGCTTGAATCAGAATGTCGTCCAGGTAAGGTACTACTGCAATGCCCCTTGGTCTTAGCACCGCTAGAAGGGACCCTAGTACCTTTGTGAAAATCCTTGGAGCAGTGGCTAATCCGAAAGGAAGCGCCACGAACTGGTAATGTTTGTCCAGGAATGCAAACCTTAGGAACCGATGATGTTCCTTGTGGATAGGAATATGTAGATACGCATCCTTTAAATCCACCGTGGTCATAAATTGACCTTCCTGGATGGAAGGAAGGATAGTTCGAATGGTTTCCATCTTGAACGATGGAACCTTGAGAAATTTGTTTAAGATCTTGAGATCTAGGATTGGTCTGAACGTTCCCTCTTTTTTGGGAACTATGAACAGATTGGAGTAGAACCCCATCCCTTGTTCTCTTAATGGAACAGGATGAATCACTCCCATTTTTAACAGGTCTTCTACACAATGTAAGAACGCCTGTCTTTTTATGTGGTCTGAAGACTTGTGGAACCTCCCCCTTGGGGGAAGTCCCTTGAATTCCAGAAGATAACCCTGGGAGACTATTTCTAGCGCCCAAGGATCCAGAACATCTCTTGCCCAAGCCTGAGCGAAGAGAGAGAGTCTGCCCCCCACCAGATCCGGTCCCGGATCGGGGGCCAATATTTCATGCTGTCTTGGTAGCAGTGGCAGGTTTCTTGGCCTGCTTTCCCTTGTTCCAGCCTTGCATTGGTCTCCAAGCTGGCTTGGCCTGAGAAGTATTACCCTCTTGCTTAGAGGACGTAGCACCTTGGGCTGGTCCGTTTTTACGAAAGGGACGAAAATTAGGTCTATTTTTTGCCTTGAAGGGCCGATCCTGAGGAAGGGCGTGGCCCTTACCCCCAGTGATATCAGAGATAATCTCTTTCAAGTCAGGGCCAAACAGCGTTTTCCCCTTGAAAGGAATGTTTAGTAGCTTGTTCTTGGAAGACGCATCAGCCGACCAAGATTTCAACCAAAGCGCTCTGCGCGCCACAATAGCAAACCCAGAGTTCTTAGCCGCTAACTTAGCCAATTGCAAAGAGGCGTCTAGAGTGAAAGAATTAGCCAATTTGAGAGCATTGATTCTGTCCATAATCTCCTCATAAGGAGGAGAGTCACTATCGAGCACCTTAAGCAGTTCATCAAACCAGAAATATGCGGCTGTAGTGACAGGGACAATGCATGAAATGGGTTGTAGAAGGTAACCCTGCTGAACAAACATCTTTTTAAGCAAACCTTCTAATTTTTTATCCATAGGATCTTTGAAAGCACAACTATCCTCTATGGGAATAGTGGTGCGTTTGTTTAAAGTAGAAACCGCTCCCTCGACCTTGGGGACTGACTGCCATAAGTCCTTTCTGGGGTCGACCATAGGAAACAATTTTTTAAATATGGGGGGAGGGACGAAAGGAATACCGGGCCTTTCCCATTCTTTATTAACAATGTCCGCCACCCGCTTGGGTATAGGAAAAGCTTCTGGGAGCCCCGGCACCTCTAGGAACTTGTCCATTTTACATAGTTTCTCTGGGATGACTAAATTTTCACAATCATCCAGAGTGGATAATACCTCCTTAAGCAAAATGCGGAGATGTTCCAATTTAAATTTAAATGTAATCACATCAGATTCAGCCTGCTGAGAAATGTTCCCTAAATCAGTAATTTCTCCCTCAGACAAAACCTCCCTGGCCCCCTCAGATTGGGTTAGGGGCCCTTCAGAGATATTAATATCAGCGTCGTCATGCTCTTCAGTAACTAAAACAGAGCAGCCACGCTTACGCTGACAAGGGTTCATTTTGGCTAAAATGTTTTTGACAGAATTATCCATTACAGCCGTTAATTGTTGCATAGTAAGGAGTATTGGCGCGCTAGATGTACTAGGGGCCTCCTGAGTGGGCAAGACTCGTGTAGACGAAGGAGGGAATGATGCAGTACCATGCTTACTCCCCTCACTTGAGGAATCATCTTGGGCATCATTGTCATTATCACATAAATCACATTTATTTAAATGAATAGGAATTCTGGCTTCCCCACATTCAGAACACAGTCTATCTGGTAGTTCAGACATGTTAAACAGGCATAAACTTGATCAGAAAGTACAAAAAACGTTTTAAAATAAAACCGTTACTGTCACTTTAAATTTTAAACTGAACACACTTTATTACTGCAATTGCGAAAAAACATGAAGGAATTGTTCAAAATTCACCAAATTTTCACCACAGCGTCTTAAAGCCTTGAAAATATTGCACACCAATTTTGGAAGCTTTAACCCTTAAAATAACGGAACCGGAGCCGTTTTAAGCTTTAAACCCCTTTACAGTCCCTGGTATCTGCTTTGCTGAGACCCAACCAAACCCAAAGGGGAATACGATACCAAATGACGCCTTCAGAAGTCTTTTATAAGTATCAGAGCTCCTCTCACATGCGACTGCATGCCATGCCTCTCAAAAACAAGTGCGCAACACCGGCGCGAAAATGAGACTCTGCCTATGCTTTGGGAAAGCCCCTAAAGAATAAGGTGTCTAAAACAGTGCCTGCCG